>NW_023045686.1:0-17803 GCF_011762505.2 Arvicanthis niloticus | reverse complement strand
AGAGAGAGAGAGAGAGAGAGAGAGCTCCATTACCTTTAGAACTTGCCTCTAGGCACCAATTGCTGGACGCAGATACCGCCTGCCTGAAAATATGTGCCCTTATCAATTTATTATCTCTGTCTCTCCCTTCACCTTAAATTTAGTGGCTTGTATCAGCTAGCCCCCACCAACATCCTTGGCCCCCACCCATAGTGTATGCTGCAGGCCCTAGCTGCTGTGAGATTTTACATGACTGCTGCTTTCCTCTTGTTCCAAAGAATGGCAGGAAAGCCTGTCTATTTTTCCCTGTATCTCCTTTTCCTCTTGGGACCTGAAAGACCCACCTGTACCTTCCATCCAGCAATTAGCCCCTGTCCTGCTTTATTGACAAGCCAAGAACCAATTGGGGAACAAGACTTTAGCAACACAACCTCCCTTTACAACCTGCAAAATTTTTGACCCCAAATTGCTCATGTATAAAAGAAATGCAACAACAAAAATGGAGCAGAGACTGAAGGAATTACTGACCAGTGACTGTTCCAATTTAGGATTTATCCCATGGATGAGTACCAGTCCCTGACACTATTACTGATGCTATGATGCTTGCAGACAGGAGCTTAGCATGGCTGTCTTCTGAGAGGCTCTATCCAGCTGCTGACTGAGACAGATATAGATACCCACAGCCAACCATGGGATGGATGTCGGGAATCCCTATGCAAGAGTTCGGGGAAGGATTGAAGGACCTAAAGGTGATGGCAACCCTACAGAAAGACCAATGGTTGGTGTTAACTGTCATGGATCTCTGGAGAGCCCAGAGACTAAGCCACCAACCAAAGAGCATACACAGGCTGGTCTGAGGCCTCAGGCACATATGTAGCCTTGTATGGCCTCAGTGGGAAAGGATTCACAAAATCTCCCAGTGTAGGGGGATCCTGAGGGACAGTGTCTCAGAGGTGAAGGAGAGGGTAGATGGAGGGAAACACTCTGTGATGGGGGATGGGGGCAACATTTGGGATGTAAATAAATAAAATAATTAATTTTTAAAAAGGAGAGAGAGAGAATTGTGTCATTCAGAGTGGCCTATGGAGAATTCATTGATTCCTGTTGATGCAGGAACCATACCCATGCCATTCCTAAGCAGGTAGACCTAGGCCTTGCAAAAAAAGAAAAATAAATAAAATAAAGTGCTGAGCAGACCAGTAAGCAGCTTTCCTTCATGGTTTCTGCTTCAAGCTTTTTCCTGGGTTCCTGCCTTTGTTTTCTTGATGAGGACTGTGACCTGTCAAATGAAGTAAACCCTTTCCTTCCCAAGGCAGCTTCTTCCACATCAGGATACCAAAAAGAAAACTAGAACACAGAGATTCACATTCGGGGTCTTGGGGGGGCGGGAGATAGAGAAAAGGTCACATTATGCAGCCCAAGCTGGCTTTCAAGTTGTAGCAATCCTCCTTCCCTTGCTCCTGTGCAGGAGTTACAGGATTGCACTACTGAGCCATCATGCCTACAGAGGTTCACATTTAAACAAGTTGTACATACATAGTGTTTATACATTTAGAATAGGCCTACTAGTTCTTCCTCTTTCATGTGTATAATAAAATTATGAAGCTGGCTCCTGAAGGAAGATAAAGAAAAATGGGCAGAGATGAAGTGAGTTCTTAACTCCTCTGCTTGACTGTTTGGCTTCACAGATACTTCCTTCCTTTGACCACGATGTAATTTGTGTTCCCCTAAAAGCACGTTCTGAAGACTTTAGTGAAATGATTCAGGGAGTGATCTCAGGAAAGCTTGGTTGCAAAGTGAGTGCGGCAGGAGAGGAAAGATCCAGTGAGTGATTTTATCCCTGCAGAAGATCGCCATGCATCTCAGAGGCTCGGACACCATAGGGAGTTTGGGGGTTCCACAGAATAGGACTGAGAATTAGGGCAGCTCTCAGACCTCATCAGAAATCTGTTAATGCAGTAGACAGGAACTGATGCAGAAACTCTCAACTGCTCAGTCAGCAGAGTACCCAGACACAAACAGGACATCCTCTCCCTTCTCCACAAGGCTCACAGAAGAGAAGAAGAAAGACTGTGAGAGCCATAGGATGGAGAGAATGGGAAGACTGGGACAAAAACAGTGTCTTCTGTAAATGTCGGGACCTTGCACTCAAACTCACAGCTCTGTGGGTTGTGTATTGGCTGCAGAAGACCTCCACAAGATCAAGCCCCTACTCAGAGGTGGAGAGCTATTGATGATTGATGGTTTCTGAGTGAAGAAGAGTAAGTTTTCTTTTAGTATGTGACCCTTTACTATGTTGACCATTCTCCAGTGGGTGGCTCCACACCCGTAAGTTCATGGGCAGTGCAAACTGAAATCAGTGAGTGAATAGGAAAAATTCCACAAACAAAAAGAAGGCATAAAACTGAGATCTCTGGTAGATCTGAGATGAGTTAGGGAATGTTGGGAGTGAATATGACTAAGATACATTGTATGTAAGTATACAATTCTAAAGTAAAAATAATAAACATATTGTATTTTTAAAAGATTGTGCCCCCATGTGATAATGCAGAAGTCAGATTATTAATCCTCCAATTTCCATCTGTCAAGGGTCTGAAAAGTGCTTTCAGTGATTTCTATGCCACCCTATTCGTGGCCTGCCTCGTGTATAAGATAAGCCAAATTCTGAGGGGATGTGCTGGCCACAGCATGAAATGGTGTGCACACCACAGATATTAGAATGGTTAGTAGCACCTGCTACTTGACATATATAGCAGGCACAGTGAAAGGACAGAAACCATGTAATAATTTGAAAAGGGAATACTTAATGTAAAGGAGTATTAATTATTAATAGGGGATCAGATCCTAAGAAAGGATAAAAGAGAACGCTGAAGGATGCCTTGTGGTAGGAAAAGGGTACCCAGTGATGGAGCATATTTGAAACAGGGCCTTCAAAGTGTGGTTCCAGACTCTGTTGGTGAGGATACAGATGTTCACTAAGATGTCTGCTGGGTTTGCCTCTATGAGAATGGCAGTCAGTGGACTGAGGGAAGGGAAAATGCTTGTGGGAAATAAGTAAACAAGGTAAGTTCAAAAAAAGAACACACTGAAGAAGCTGAAGATGAGTGTGCCCCGAATCCTTCTGGGCACCCCTGAGACATAAGAGATACCCACACAATCACACAGAACACCAAAGGAAGGAGCCCCTTTCTCTGCAGTATCTCTATTGCCCTCTACCGGCAAAGAAGGAATACTACAAACTCCAGTCTAGAATCAAGCAGGGCACAATGCAAGGTGAATTCTTCTATGTGAAGTAACTAGAATATTTCAATTAGCTTTTAAATTTTAAAAGACACCTTGACAGTCGTTTTAAATAAAGGCTGCTACTCAAAATCTCACTGGATTTACTGCTTACAAAAAGGCCATATTATTTTATTAATTTTTGAAATTATACAGTCTTCCTGATAAGGTTTATAGTCTGTGTGCAAATATCACAAATGGACCTCTTTAACACATGGTCCAAGACATCTTTTGTTACCAAAAGTTACTTTTATGATGACCAAGAGTTTCTTCTGCAGAAAAGCACAACGTATTCATTTCAATCCATAAAGGAGAGACTTTACTATTTCTGCATCTCTTTTACAGGAGATTTTGATGGACAATGAGAAAACAGAGGAAGACGGAAGGGTGTAAAAAGTATTAACAACTGACATGTAGATAAAAAGCTGGTGCTTAGTTCTCAGAGACTGTCAGGAAATGGGATCAGTTTCTCTTTTTCTGTAATGACTACTCTTGATTGTCAGCTGACACACTTGAAAAGAAGGAACCTCGGTTGAAGAACTGCCTCTATCAAATAGACCTGTGGATAGCTCTGTGGCAATAATTTTCAAACTAAGGGTCACGACCCTTTGAGGTGATAAATGAGCCTGTCACAGATATCCTGCATATCAGATGTTTACATTAAAGTTCATAACAGTATCAAACTTAGTTATGAAGTATCAATGTAACAGTGTTCAGGGTCAGCACAGCATGAGAAAGTGATTAAAGGGCAGCATTAGAAAGGGTGAGAACCACTGCTCTATGGGAACATTTTCTTTGTTGTTAACATGATGGCCCAGTCCACCCTAGGTAGTCCCATCCCTTGGCAGGTGGCCATGGGCTATACAAGCAAGGTAACAAGCAAATGAGGCAGGTAGACCAGTAAGCAGCATTCCTCAGTTGTTTTTTGCTTCAATCTCCTGCCTTGAGTTATGGACTGCAGACTATAACAAAATATTAAACAAAAAAAACCTAAAATAAAAACAAAAACAAACAAAACCCTTTCCTCCCATAAGTTGATTTGGTCAGTGTTCATAGCAACAGAGAAGCAAACTAGAGTACATTGATAGCAAAATACACAATACCAGGAGAAATCAGAAAAAGTACACTCTTCTTTTATCTTCCTCACTAATGATGTAACTACCAATTAAAATATCTCTTTGTGATGTCTTTGTCATGTATTCATTCAATTAGTTAACCTTTCTCCCAAATGAATTAATCTCTTGACCCATCAGTGTGTTTCTGGTTATTAACTATTTCCTTCCACTCAAGTATATAATCATCTAATAATCAATGACCATCTGTCTGAGAGGCTGTTGATAATCGTAATATTCTTCTTTTTTCTTTCTTCTTGCATCTAGGTGCCCTTAAATCCATCAAAGAATTAAACTCCCAGTACAGTATAATTCAGCAACTCTTAAGAGGCCACTATGAGTAAAGATACATGCTCTGTTTTAGAGATAAGTGCTTGGAAGGACAATAAGTGTTTTTGAGGGAACTGAAATGTAGGATTCTGTCTGAACAAACACATGGAATAACAAGGCTTCTTCAGGAAAACAGAGTTTTAAAATGGAATCCCCAGTCCAGTAAGCCTGAGAGTTTTATATGATGGTTGGTTCTTTGTCTCCCACACATGCTAACAGATTTCATTGATGATTCAAAACTATTAGGTGGGATTCCAAAAATGGCTGAAATGTGGAGGAAGGGAAACTGCTGAGGGAAGCTTGCATACATGGATCTTGACAGATACAGAACCACATGCTGGTTTCCATGTCCTTCAAGGTCTTGGGAAGGCTTACTACAGTGACAGGGTGATTAAAAAAAATAGCTGGACCATTGTTTTAGCCCTTCTGTGCTGAGTAGAACCACACTAATCTCTGGTAATCTTCTCTGACTTGAGATTCAATCACTACAGAACAAGATTTAAAAAAAAAACAAGCAAAGGAAGTGCTCACATATCACATGGACTTTGCTAACAGGTGACAAATATTAAGAATGATAGTCCACAGAAAAGAGGGTGGTGGAACACACATGTGAGAAACAATTGGCTACTAGATAGTCAAGTGGCTCATTCTACAAATTACAAGGCTCAGAGAAACTCAGCCTCTAGAACCACAAGAGAGAAGGACTTAGTGATATTGCACTGGTTTTGGGTCTTGTGACTTACCTGAGTCCAGTGTTAAGCAGAGAAGTTGAAGCAAGTGCAACAGTCACAAGGCTAGGAAGATGGCACAGTGGATAACAGTGTTTGGTGAGAAAGCTTGAAAACCTGAGTTTGGATCCTTGGCATACCTGCAAGAGCCTTGCATGCCTACAAATGCCTGTAACTACAGTGTTAGGATGTGGAGACAGTGCATTTTAGGACTTCTAGCCAACCAAGTCAAAAAGTTGAGCTTCTGGTTCTGCGAGACATCCTGTCCAAAGAACAGTGGTCGACAGTAATTGAAGAATACATCCAATATCGTCCTCGGACTGCCACATGTGTGTACCTAGACATGCATACCCATGCCACACATGTATATGACACAGAACACACACACACACACACACACACACAGCTATAGAAGAAATAACTAAAAAGAAGTTAGGTAAAATTGAATAAAGATAAAAAAGTAACAGAATGAGGGAGTATGCCTGCCACATGTACAAAAAAATACTCACATCTCTAGAAAGATGTAGGTAGCATCACTGAGGTTTGTATACATGGGCTCCATGTAGGACATCAGTATCCTACCTGTGTAGTTAATCTTCCACTCATACCTTTCCATCTTTCCATGTGTTCTTTTCATGAGTGTGTTGGTTACTGTACACTATGTACATTGAATATGTACTATTTTCATTTTTTCTAAAAACTCCCTAAATTATACTATTTAATCTCTTTTCACATGAAAACCAGAGGCCATGCAATGATGCAACATCCACAATAGATAGAAAACGCATTCAGTCCTCTTAGATTCCAAAGGTTACACTCCACACAGCTCCTTACTAAAGCTCCCAGACTCTCCTTGATAATGCTCATTGTTGGTCTGAAGATTAATAAAAATGATGCATTATTATGCTGTTCTCCAGCAGTGAAGTAGTATCCACATCAGGTGCTCTGAAAGACATGCTTTCTTTGTGCATCTATCTCTCGCATAAAATGGAAACAAATTGAGTGTAGACAGGACTTCTCTCTGAACTTTCAACTGGAGTTCCCAGAGTCAAGCAGGATCTCCACACAGCATTATTCCAGACATCATCTTTGACGTCTATAGCCTGTCTCCCTGAACATCATTCCACTTAGGGGTTTTTCGAAGATGTGTATGCCTCAGACTATCTAGAAAATAAATGGCTGAAGTTTATAGCATTTGTCATTCTTATTTCTCAAAAATTACATGTCAAAGGAAATGTCTCCTTTTCTTAATGTTTAAAGAACCACCACTACCCTCAATAAGTTACTAGCTTAGCCTCTGCTGGGGAACAATAAAACAGGAATGTACACAAGGCTTCTAGTCTTCTTTCCAAAATGAAATGGCATGTCCTTGACATTCAAACACAAACACCCAAAACTGACAGATACTTTTTTTTTCTCATTTTCTCATTAAAGCATGAGATAAATGTGACTTTTTCTGTCTCTCTTGAACTATTCTAGGATAAATATAACTTTTTTTAATTTTGAAAGACTGGTAGGCTCCCAAATTCACAGGTTTACTGCTAAAATATCTTTTTTTAAAAAATTGAATCATTGTAAATTTTGAGGCTTAATGAAAGTTCTTTACCCTCACCCATGCCTTCCTGTTACCTTCCCCCACCCTGTCCTCATTAAATCCCTACCCTGTAAGTTGAAATATCAACACAAGAGAGTCAGCTCAAATGTGAGATAAAATATTTCCATCATCTGCTCTGAGACTTCTGCCAAATATCAAGGTTGTTGACCCAAATGGAGTGTAAATATACTTTGAAAACCATATGTCGAGGGACCTCACTTCTTTTATTCACTGGGGCCTGGATAAAAGTAGGTTACTCAAAGAGAGGACCACATTAGAGGCCACAGTAGATACACAAGAGCTATTATGTGATTGTATTTCTATTGCTCTAAATAAAATCAGGAGTGAGTCACTTGAAATAACATGTATTCAAAGCAAAGAACTCCATTCTTCATTTACAGAAGGTTTTCAACACAGTGCATGGGGTCTGTGTTTTCTAGGTAATTAACTGTATTCATTTCAATCATCACTATGGCCTCCTGTCTCTGTCATAACAATATGCAGGAAGAGAAAGTGTGACATCCAGCTGCTGAAAGGCTCCAGAGATCCGCTACCTCCTGGTGTTCATGCCTTCCTGTGACCTCTTCCTTCTGATCTGGGCTAGATCTAGTGAATTCTTCCAGCAAATACAACAAGTGAAATGATGTCACCTCCACTGTGAGGTGACAAAGGATTGTGACCTCCCTCACTAGTATTTCCTATGGGCACATCTCACTAGTATCTAAGCAAAATCTGACAAGGGACTGAGGCTTCAGCCCAGCACACTGAAAAGAAACCACCCTGTGGCAACCTGGGATCAGGTCTTAATCCAGGAGACTATGTTAATCCCACTGGTCAAGAATAAAACCAACAACATAATTGAAAGCCAAATTTGAAGCAAGCTTTGATTAAAACAGGCCAAGTAGATGAACTCTGATCAGCTCCAAACCAATTTCCTAGAAAAAAATGGCCATGGGCCATGTTTTTCAGGTGTTTAAAAGGCAAAATCAATAATTCACAGCATTTCCCATCAGATCCAATCGGGGCAAGTATACATCCTGAAACATTTTCTGCCCACATACCTTCTGCGTACATTTGATCAAACACATCCGGTGCAGGTAGACCAAACAAATATAGGACAAACAGTAACCTATTCTTATCCCCCTTAACTGCAAACTGAACCCTTAATGTGAGAGGTATATTCTTCCCATTTTTGTTTCCCATTAATTTGCAAGGTACATTGTTTGTGTTCTAGTTTTCATCTTACAACCCTAGAATTGGGCATTTATTCTAATGATGGCCACAACACTAGCAGTCTATCATACACACACTGCAAAGTACCCCTGTCTATATATTAATTTCAGTCTTATGTGAGACTCTGACATAAGACCCAGCCAATCTGCTTTCCATTTCCAGACCATGCAAATGGAGCTCTTTCATGACATTACCCTCTAGGATAAGCTGATGCACAGCATGAGATAGCTTACATAATCAAAAAGGGACAATTTGTCTGTCAATTGTTGTAGCCAATTCTTCCCAAAAGAGTTGCAAAGCAAAGCAAAACAAAACAAATAAAATACAAATAGAAAACCTATTCACTTCAAGGTGGGTTGCTTGGGAAGTATGAAATAAAATAAAATTAAATCCATTGACCTTAAGAGTGATTTCATTTGGAATTGAAAACCTATCCTCTTATAGATAGGACCAGAAAAACAGTCATGGTTCTGCTTATTTCTTTGCTTTGCTGTTCTTTTTAAACAGTCCAGTTACAACAAAGGCTGATTAGATCTCAGCCTCCTGTTCCTCAGTGCCCATAAGCCTCTAATTGCACTGACTAGCTCACATAGTCTTCAAGTCTACTGCAGATCTGTCTACTGATTTGTCGATATTTGTTTTATATCCTAATCTTATCCCAATAACAGAATTATCTGCTCCATTTATACACAAGAGAATCTAAAAGAAGTCATGTTCGGCAGGTGTACCAGATCTGAAAAGAGTCCAGTTCAAGTGCTTGTCCCTCAGCTTCTCAATCCCTTATTGACTCTGTGGAAACTTAAATGCAGTTTGAGGCATGTGCATGGCATGGTACTCATAGCTCTGTTCCTACCTGTGTCTGCATTCATATCCTATGTTTGACACCATTCTTTTATCTTCTTGGGTAATGCAACTCCCAGCTCAACTTCTTCCAAAGAGTTAACTCTGACCTTTTATCTAGATTCTTACAATCCAAAGTCTTAAAGACCTTCCCAAGAATTCTGTTCTGCCTCCTTGAAAGGTTTAAAACACTCACAGGAATTTCATCTAACATTCTCTTAGATCATATTCAAATCCTAACTTGTAACCATTTATTACATCCTAACATATACAAAACAATGTAAAATATACTGTGTATTTTGTATAAAATGTCAAGTTCCAAATGCCAAAATGAGGTCAATAGCTCTGGATGTGGTCAACGGCTCTCAGCTCTTCTATAATTCAACATCACTCTTGTTTACCTCTCTCATAGTCCTTGAAACATGAGATGACAAAACAAGCCATTTTTCTAGGATAATGTCTTATTTGTAGTCCAACATGGAATACATGTTTAATGTTCTAAATACATTCCTTTAATGTTGATTCTTTTCATCATGTTGTTTCGAAGGTTTGTTTCTTATTTGAGCATAGCCTTTATGGTAGTTTAAAGAACAGCCCCACAAAAGGTTGATATATTTGAATGTTTAGTCATCAAGGGGTTATTTGAAAGTATTAAAAGGACTATGAGGGTGTTTTTTTCCAGTCTGGGCCCAAGCACTGAGCAGATCCTGGGCAGCAGCTCTGCTCCCTATCTCACAGAACCCAGAGGAAGCGTGCCTCCCAGAAGCTCTAACCCGGGCAGTATCTTAGGTAAGGAGATAGAAACACCCACCACAAACAGGGAGTAACTGGGACCCCACTAAGACCCAGGAAGTCACTGTTGGCCTGGAGCACTGGTTCCTTGCTGTCTGTGCCTGAACACTGATCAGATCTTGGGACCCAGCTCTAACCCCAGTAGTAACACCCACCCCACACAGTTCTGATACAACCAAGATAATAGGAAGAGAGGCATCTTTGAGCATCTTTGGAGTTACTCCAGTCTTAGTGAGACAGCCACTAGGCAAGAATTGCTTCTTATCATCTACAGACAAATCACTGTCCAGTAAAAGACATACTTGCAGAATAGTCGACTGATTATCTCTCTCAAGACAGAGTAATCAGCCGTTAATAATTCTGCATCACTAGTTCTGTCAGATGATCCTGAACCAGAAGGCTGAAGATCGGATGCTCCAAAGTTTTGTAGTGTAGGAACTGTCCAGGTGTTCAGTGGTCTCTATAAATTGGCTAAGTTTTAGAAGCTATGCTTTGTGCTTCCCATAATTTCAGTTAACTCAGTCATTCTGGATTTCTTACCATGTTGAAAACTTACAGTCTCATAGCCAATTCCAGCTATTTACTTTGAGAGATAAGATTTGAGAGTATGGTTTTCAGCTGATATTCATTCTAAAAGCCAAGAGAAAAGCCAGGTTCAGAACTAAGTGTTTTAGTTAGGAGAGATGACAGAGGTTTCTGGTTAGTCAACAAAATGATGGACTGGGTATTAGGTCTATCTTGTACCTTACTGACACAAATTGGTATAGTTATGCTCTAATTGTATTTTAAGAGAAAAGTTTTATTTTAACAGGAAGGGTGATATGTAGAAGGAGCTAAGGTGGGAAGAGTAAGAAGAGAAAAAGGAGGAGTAAGGAGAGGAGAAGGAGGAGAGGAGGAGCTAGGTGAGAGAGAGAGAGAGAGAGAGAGAGAGAGAGAGAGAGAGAGAGAGAGAGAGAGAGAGAGAGAGAGAGAGAGAAACATGGAGGTGCCAGTCAAAGATAGTTGGTTTATCTAGGTTGGGTATCCGGTTACACTTCTGATTGTATGGGCATCTTGAGCATTACCAAACTTATAAAGCCTTTGATTAACATTAAAAATAAATTGTATAAAAGCAAAAAGGAGAAGGGGGATGGGATAGGGGTTTTCTAGGGAGGAGAAATGGGGAAAGGGGATGGCATCTGAAATGTAAATAAAATATCCAAATAAATAAATAAATAAGAAAAAAAGACTATGAGGTGTAGCCTTGTTGGAGGTAGTGTGTGACTGAGGCTGGGCTTTGAGGTTGCAAAATGCTCACTATCTTCTTCTTGTTGCTTGCTACTGACAGGTCATGATGTAAAAAACTCACAGTTACTCACTGTTTTAGTGGCATGCCTATCCCTGCATGTTTCCCACAATGGTGATCATGGGTTAATCCTCTAAAACTGTAAGCAAGGCCCCTAGTAAATGTTTCCTTTCATAAGAGTTTCTTTGCTCTCAGAGAATAAACCACCAAACAAAAACTACACATGGAGGGACCCATGGCTCCAGCTGCATATGTAGCAGAGTATTGCCTTATCTGGCATCAGTGGGAGGAGAGGCTCTTGATCTTATAGAGACTATATGCCCCAACGTAGGAGGATCTGAAGTGAGGCAGAAGTGGGTAGATGGGGGAGCACCCTCATAGAGGCAGGGGGAAGGGGAGAAAATGGAATGGGATTTTTGCAGAGGAAAATCCAAGAATGAGGACATTTGAAATGTAAATAAATAAAATAAACAATTTTTTAAAAGAGAGTTTCTTTGGTTATGATATCTCTTCATGGCAATAGAATATTGACTAAGACACTTTGGTAACAATATATAAGAACTACTGTGATAGGCATGACCACGCTGTTTGTTGGAGGTATGTGGAAGACTTTGGAACTTTGGACTACAATGGGGATTGGGCACTCTAAGCAGGGCTTAATAGGCCATCCTAATAGGAACTTGGAAGATAATATCAATGACAATTTGATCTGTGGAGACCCAGCTCAAGAAATTTCAGAAAGGAAGAGTATTAGTAACTGGCCTTGAGACTATTCTTCTAAAAAAAATGTGGCTGCTTTTTGCTTTTTTTTTTTTTTGTAAAAATAACACTAAATCCCAATTAACTTGATGCCTGGCTCTTCCAGGTGACTCTTCAAACAATCTCCTGGGCTCCCCTGCTCTTTTACTGTTATCAACTCTGACAAAATCTACAGATTACACTTAACGATAAGCAGTGTCAAGTCATTCATCAGATACTATGTGACAAACTGCCTCTTGGTGTGTGTCAATTTCTGTGCTCCCTTCTTTGAGACTTCACATGTGATGCAATCAGGAAGAAACTTCAATGACTGAATGATTCAGCCCCTAGCCTCAAGTCGTAGGATGATCACTTTTGTTTATTTTGAAACAGTTTTCCCCAATTGTGTTTATTCTTTCTGATTAGTTATTTTTTTCTAGAAAAAAAAAAAAAAAAAACGGTTTCCTATGTTTATATAATTTTTCCCCAAAAGCCTGTACTGTGATTCATGCCTGAAATCAATGAACTCTAGAGCATGAAGATAGGATAGCAAGTTTGAGTGGCTTGAGCTATAAAGTGAGACCCTGCATTAAAAAAGAAAATGTGTTTTAGCACAGGACTTTGAATGTGTTGACACTTTACTAATTCCTGAACACACTGGTAGACACAGCAGGTTCTCTTCTCTGGAGGAACCTAATAAGAAGTCTGGATCTTTTGGGGACCCAGAGAAATCTGTATAGGCCAACTCATGGCAAGCTTCCCTCTTACTTTCAAGATATTTATATCTCATTAATGATTCTTTGCCTTGGGACACAGTTTGTTTTCCTTATACATAACGCAAAGAGTCAGGCCTTCCATGTTTTATGAGTGATACAGGGCCTGAGAGGCCTTCACTGATCACAGGTATGAGCTACAGGTCATTGGCACACCTTCTCATAATCGACTTATTAACCCATGTGGTTTTTTCTGAGACTAGATTCAACACAAATGTCATCTGAAAATGAAATTTTAATAAGAACAGCAACCATACCCTCCCATGTTGGTAAATGTAGCTTTTTATTTAAGATTTATTTTGTTAAAATTATGGATATATGTATATGTGTGTAACTGTGTGATGCGTACATGCATCTTTACACACAGGTCTGTACCTGGAGAATCCAGAAAAGAGTGTCAAATCCTCCTGGATCTGGGGTTATTGGAAGCAGTGATCCTCACATCATGGGTGCTGGAAACTGAACCTGTGTCCTCTGCAGGAGCAGCAAGCATTCTCAGCCATTGAACCATGTCTGCAGCCCCAAATCTCATACTTCAAGACATTCCTATAACATAATGAAATTTCTAGCATAGAATAATCAATTTAAAATGTACCCTGCTTACTCAATAATTCTCTCTCACTGAATGCAAACTTCTGTAAAGTAGACATCTGGTCTAATTCTATAAACACATATACACACACACGGATGAGAGAGAGGAGAACAAGAAGCTAGCAGTCATGCTCAAAGAGAAATGATAAGGAGAAAATAAATAAAAATTCGGAAATAGACATTTTATATCATAAAGCCATGTCTTTCTAAAATCTTTGTGAAAGGATATGGTTTTGTGGACTAATCTTTGCCTCACATGCACAAGGTTTGGAACCCCAGCTCTAACAACATCAAGACTTTCAATGGTCTCATCAAAAAAGAATAAAACAGAGAGGCTTGGAATATGTCAGCAGTAGATCACCACGCTGACCATGCTCATGCTACCATGCACAAAGTTTGTGGTTCAATCATGCACCAAAAATTAAAAGAAATCTTGTGTTGATTGCAAGCGTCTTCCAACCATGCCCTCTACTATGTTCACTGCTTCACAGAGCACTGCGTACTCCAGCAGAACTCAGGAATGGCTGCCCTACAAGTGGCACATGACTGCTCACCCTGACACAGAAGAGTAGACTAAGGAATCATTTGTAACATCCAGAATGTTAAGTTTCTTCTCTCTAAGGAGATTAAAATGGATAGCATAGGACAAAAGACCTTTGTCCACCGAAAGGAATTTTAGACCCAGCCTAGCCATACTGAAATAGAGAGGAAAGAAGCAGAGAAAGGGAGAAAGGTAAAGAGGCAACAGAAGAGATTGCATTGTTTTTTTTTTTTTTCTTTTTTTTTTTTTTTTTTTTTTTTTTTTTTTTTTTTTTTTTTCTAGCTGTTTTTAAGGATGTGATGTTTTAAAAGATATTTATTTATGCATACAATGTTTGTTGCACATATTTATCCCTACCTGTGTGCCTGGTGACTTTAGAGGTCTTAGAATTAGAGTTACATGTCTGCCAAAACCGCAAGCATTCTTAACAACTGAGTGATTTCCCAGCCCCTAAAAGGGAAGCTAAAAAAAAAAAAACTATGGATGCTGGGACAAAAATAATGTCTTTTTTAAGAGTGAGTTTAGGCCTTTACTTATTTTGTTATCTCTCCAGCCACTATTTTGTTTTTAGTTACATACGTATGTGTATAATTCTGGGAAGGATATAAACATAAGTTCATGGATGCAGAAAATAGGGCAATTCATCATCCAATTATGAGCTGCCTGAGGAGGCTGGGTACCATATTCAATACCTACAGAAGAGCAGTAAGCACTCTTAACCCTGAGCAAATTTTCCAAGCCCAAGAGAGTGCTCTTTTTAAAGGCATAATCTGAAAACAAGAACACAATAAATCTATTTAACTAGTTATTATAGCTATGTAATACCAAAGAATTAGAGCACCTATTTCAAAATTCAGGGTCTTTAGTTGGCCAATGGAGGAATTGAATCTTTGATAGTCTCCACAGCTGAAGATGTTGCTTATTTCGGGAGTATAATAAGATACCTGGTATTTATATTTAATATCATTTTCTTTCTTGATTCTATCAGGGGAAATGGATAAGAACATTGTTATTTCAGAATAACTAAAAAAAAACTCCTAACTATACCTCAGTATGCAAGTATAATTAGAGATGAAATGGAAACTCATGCCCTGGGGAATTTTGTCTTTATTGCTATTAAATCATCTATTCAGAAGTTGGAAATGAGGTCTGAGGACCATGGTGTTTACCTCCGCCCTTCTATCTGCTTTTTCACCTCTTGTTCTATAGATTTTGTCCAAGAATAAAATTGTCAGCTGTAAATAGCACCTATTACCATATAAACTAAAATGTTCAGTTCTTCCTTCTTCTTTTTTTTAAAGATTTATTTATTCTATGTAAGTAAGTACACTGTAGCTGTCTTCAGACGCACTGGACACACTGGAAGATGGCATTAGATCCCATTACAGATGGTTGTGAGCCATCACGTGGTTGCTGGGAATTGAACTCAGGTCCTCTGAAAGACCAGTCAGTGCTCTTAACCACTGAGCCATCTCGCCAGTCCTTCCTTATTCTTTCAAAAAAAACAAACAAACAAACAAACAAAAAAAAAACAAAAACAAAAACAAAAAAAACAAAAAAAAACTTCGATACATTCAGAACCTTGCAAGAGATTGGAATGTAAGTTAAGAACCAGGCTAGGATAAACTATAGATATTCTTTCAACCAAATCTGAAAATTTATTGAGTTTTTTCACACTACAAATCACTCTCACGCCCACTTGCATCCTGCAAAGATATTAGCATGTTATTGACTGATGATCAGTAACTATTAAGGCCATGGGTTATCTTAGGAGTTTCAGGGCTGGAGAAAATGAACATAAGTGGATCCGCCACTTATATAGCTTAGAAAGTTAGTTAGTCTCTACTTGACTCACATGTTTGATTCCCTTGCAATATAATTCATCATATAAATATCCCACAAAGACTAGCTCCTATGCTGGTATCAAAATAATCACTGGCTATATTTCCATGTTCTCGTGTCCTTCCAAATTCTGTGTTCTTGGTTGGATTGAAATCAGTGTTCACTAGGTCAGCTCAAACCTAAATCCTAACTGAAGAAGTTGAATTTTCTTTAAGTGGCTATCTGCCTCTAAAACAGAAATGTAAGAAGCCCACAGTATTATAGGAGACAGGACAGTACAATAGCACTAGCAAGTGAAGGAAGCGCTTTCTTTCCAGCCCCTTTTCTTTCTCATACTTGAAACAAATTGAGGAAAAACAAGCAGCAGAGTGGAAGGCTATACCAGACCAACACCAGAAGGCTGGTACCTGAAGGCTCTTTCTCAGCTACTAGAACTCTTCCATTCTTGAACTGAGTAGTGACAATTTTGGCATTTTAGTTTTAAAAAAAACACAAAAAAATATTATAAGACTATGTTTTTGTTTGAATCCCAGATGTAGGATATGGGGTGATTCAAATGTCCCAGCAGCTATACTATTATTTGCCTCATGCTTTAGCAAGGGCGTTATTTTCCAGCTGCAATTGTATGACATTTGGAATTCTGGGAAACTTTTCAGGAAGTATATAATGGTAGGCCCTGAGAGGCAGGATGTGCTGTTGATTGTTGGTTCGTTGCTGTTGTCATTGTCTGTTAAATTAGTAGTGCACAAAGAAGAAACAAGATGAAGAAATTATCTATCTAATGACAAAGATCAAACTTGCCAAATGAATTTGATACCTCTAACCAGCAGGAAGTAGTCTAATGCTAACATCAGCCCCTCTACTTTCAGTTCTTCTTTGTTTTATCTAGTGCTAGGGGCTGAAAGGATGGGGGAGGGAAGGTAGAAAAGTGTTGGAAGATAAAGAAAAACCCATGAAGCATCCAAAGTCCAGCTACAGCTATGCTTTTTCCTTTCCTAACAGGTGGCTATTTCCAAGCCTAACATAACGGGAATGACTTTCCCCAACGCTCTTCTGGAAGCTGCAATAAATTTTCAGATAAACATGGGCAATGGTTTCTCTTACAGCCTCATCTTAGTATTCTTTGAGTCAAACTTTTAAATTATTTTATTAATGAACTAAAAGCCCCAAAAGGGAACCCCCCCAAGCAGCCTTTGATAACACTCTAACATTTGTCGATAACTTTTCCATATCTTTCATTCCAAGGCTTGGCTCTCTGGTGGACTATGAAATCAAATGAAGAGACAGATTCAAAGGAAAGAAATCAAAAGGCATATGAGAAAATTATGCAGGCATATATACACAGATATTCAAAGCACACACACACATACCACATGCCCACATATACCACAAATGCACACACTTACACACACCACATTTACACACACAACACATGGCACACATATACCATACAGCCACACAAACAGTATATGCAAATGTTCAGGGCAGATTATCAGGAAGAGTCTCTAAGTGGCACCTTCTAGAACTTCTGACAAACTGGGGAGTAGATGAACAAGTACAATCAGCAGTTGAAACGAATACTTTATAACAATGTGACAAGTATACAGAGGTGTGTATAGACGGAAGAGGTGCATTGTATAACTGCAATTCATTTGACATCCAGAAAAAGAGCCAATGTAGTCTGTATTAGCAGTCAGGTCCATGTTTGTCTGTCACTTAAAGAGAGAAAGAAGACTGAGAACAAACAAAAGGGTGACATATAGTGATTGTTGTGTTTATATGAGTGTAGAAATTTATCAAATTACTTAAAATTATCACCTTTTATATACAGACTGTAACTCCAGAAATATGACTCCACTTTCCCAGAACTTCTCTATGCAAGGAGAAAATAAATCCAACAGAGAGTTGTTAGGCTAGAACTGTAGCTCAGTGATACAGCCATTGCATATGCTGTTTTAGTGTATGTTTGGTATATGTGTACATGTGTTGTGTGTGTATACAGGTGGTGTGCATGTGTGGTATATGTGTGCATGTGGTGTGTGTGTATGTGTTTATGAATATGTGTGTAGGTATGCTGCATAATTTTGCTCATGCACAAGACTCTGGACTCCATCTCAGCAGATTTCATATGTGCACATGCTAGCAC
>NW_023045685.1:0-17897 GCF_011762505.2 Arvicanthis niloticus | reverse complement strand
TCCAACCTCTACCGAAATTCTTCTTATTGAAAAAGAAGTCTCTCTTTGGGCAGAGGGCATTTCTATACACTCAGTTTTTACACTCATCAGGGCTAGGATTTTATGCCTCCTTTTTTGCATAGTTTTCTATGCAAAGACTTTGTCTTCCCGCCTGTTTATGAGCTACTGAGAAGAGCAAGTCACCTTCTGCTTTCTTCCTCCTGCCATTTTGAAGTGTTGCTTCATTGTGTAGCAGTTAGAAACTCTGAAAGGAAATTCTCTCTTTCCAGGGCAAAGTTGATAAAAATGATGTGTTCTGGGTGCTGGAGATATGGTTCAGTCCTTACAAGCAGTTGTTGCTCTTACTGAAGCTAGGGTTGGGTTCCCAGCACCACACGGGGCTAATAACTCTCTGTACTCCAGTTCCAGAGGGTCCTATGCCCAATCTGGTCTCTATGGTGACTGAAGTATGTAGTGCACAGACTACATGCGACAAAAGCCCTCATATAAATATATTTACATACATTTAAAAATATATATATAATAAATATTATATATTTTAATATATAACATAACATAAATATAATATATTTAAATAAATCTTTAAAACCTATGTTCTGAAGGCATTTTTAAACACTAGAATCCCAGAACACACATACTGACGAATGTGGTTCCTCTAATTTCAAGAGAAATTATAGGTATTTTTTTCTCGATGATGCTACCTCATTCTCAACCAGAAGAAAAGTTTTCTAGTTTTAGAAACAAGGCGGCACTCCTCTGCGTATTATTTCCCCTCAGGGATGGAATTTTGTGTATTTAGACTCTGTGCATCCTTTCAAGGATAGCTAAATGACTTTTCTCATTGCTCTGTGGTTTGATTTGTTTTTTATCACTGGTGGTGTTTTCCCTTTAGCACCAGGTCTGCAGGGGGATTGTCCTGGCTGAGAACTCACCCTTTTCCTTCATCGTGATCAGCTTCTAAGAACCCTCAGAATCCTTTTCATTCAGGGCTAATTATTGTTAATCCTGCACTCACTACCCAGCCGGGGCCAATATCCTCAAGTCTATTTTTGTCTCTGTTGGATCCTCATAAAAGAAAGGAGGATGCAGAGGATGTGTAAGTGCCGGGTAAAAGTCGATGTGCAAAGGGAGAAGCCTTCGGGCGGGAACACTGTACTCAATGCGGGGGGACAAGGAAATTGTGAGGCAGCTGCAGTTTTCCTTGCAGAACAAAGTATTAGGAGACGGAAAATGAATGTGACAGGAACAGCATGACACTGAGATAGCCTGAAGGGGCAAGGAGAGACAAAATAGAAGAGCTCTTTGCCTGCAAAGCCAGAGCTTGAAGACGGAAGTACTGCAAGGTTGGGCTGCCTCTGGGTAGTGAATGAGGAATGCCTGTTCCCTAGCGGTAAAGGACAAACACTGTATGGCATTCTATCAAATTTTGAATTAAAAGGTATTATATATATATATATATATATATATATATATATATATTTTACCATATCTGAAGGAATGCAAGCCATATCATTCCTGGTGTACAACCTGAAAATTATCAGAATACTACAAGGATATCTACACATCTATAATTACTGCTACATGATGACAATAGCCAAATTATACAATCAACTGAGAGCAGTGGCGCATTTATAAATGGGTAAATAAGATATTACACGTATATATCCTAGGTAAAATGGGAAGAGCTGCAAATCACCATGTTAACAAAATGAGGCATATTTAGAAGGGCAAGTATTTTATCTTTTTATCCAAATGTAAAACCCTAGATTTAAAAATAGGCAGAGAATGTGAGGGGACTCTGGGAAGAGGGGGGAGACCGACAGGAAGAGAAGACAGAGAGGACAACAGGTGTTTGTGTGTGTGTGTGTGTGTGTGTGTGTGTTTGTGTGTCTGTGATCAATGGACATTGTATACATGCATTATGATAGCGAGAACCATTATTTTGGTGCAATCATCTCTGTGTATGTGCATAATCCTCAGGTTGATGCTGGGAATTATCCTCAATTACTCTTCCACCTTATTCATTGAGAAAGGTTTTTCAAAAAAAAATTCAGAGTAACTTGCCTGGGATTGTCTTTGGATTAGAGAGTAAGAGTAAGAGAGTGAGGAGGGGGCAAGCAGCCCCTTTTATAGTGATCAGGCCTACCTGGCTGTTGCCAGGTAACTGTGGAGGTGGAGTTTAGACAGAATGCTAACACCCATCTCTTTCCCTTCCTGTCCCCCCACCCCCATCTGTAAATCTGCCCCACTAAGCCTAGATTTATAGGCAGGCCTGCCATGCCCACCCCAGCATTTAAATGGGTGTCTGGGGGATCCTAATTCTGGTCTTCAGGCTTGCCTAGCAAGCATTTTGACCAGATCCATACTCCCAGCATGGAAGTCTTCATTGCAAACAGCTTAAACCACAACAGCCCCCTATGTTTTGATGGGGATGTGTTAATTAGGACTCCCCTCCTTAGAAAACTCCTCAGCACAGCAGCAAGTGTAATCAGAGAGGGCCTAGAACTCACGGAGCTCTCCCTAGCTAGGTGGCAGAGGGTTTAGTATTTCTCTTAATGACTCCATCACCCTCTAAAACATCATTCCACAGACAAGCAAAATTCAAAGGGCCAGTAACTTTGCCAGGGCCACTATTTTAAACGGTGGGGTCAGAAATCAGGTTAGGTACCCACTTTCCTGTCCGACCTATGCCAGGTCTTAGGACTGACTGGTTGTCTTCTGGCTCCATGTGGTGATTGAGAACAACTGTATTTCACATGTAACAAACTGGGAATATTCAGAGGAATTAAGGGAGGAAATACTTCATAAAACTAATGTTTCTCTACGTTGGAAGCCATTTTCCTTTCAATATTAGCTACACAAATTATGACAGTACCACACAACGGGGTAATGATCAATATCAAGGGACATTTCTTAGAAAACTCAGAGTCTGTTGGAAGAAAGGTGATCCATGTAGAGGCAAAGTACTGCAGTGCATTGTTCTGTGGCTATATGGTAAAGCAGTATGGACTGGGTTGTGGTAGACTAGGTAGGGACTGGTCAGTTCTCTGTGAGCAAAGGTGACTTCCATAGAACATGAAAGGAGAAGATATAGTTAGATTTAAGTGTGGTGAGACACGTATTTTGCTTTGATGACACAAAGTATTGCAATGGCTACATTTTATATTCTTCTTTAATTTTTATGAGTCCCGTTTCCTGACTCCCCACCTAGTTTACACTGGTTTGCATTCGAAGCATTGATGTTGTGATTTGGGTTCTCTGGCCTCCTCTACTCACTAAAGGGGCAAGGGAGAGGAGAGTGGGGAACGCAGAAGGTTCTAGAATCGAGGTCAGGGGTCAGCAAGCCCCTTTTCTCTACTCCACCTCTGCCATAGTCTCCTCTTTCAACCACATGGACAGTAGATGCCAAGGAAAAGAAAAAAAAGAGGCTTCCCAAGACTCGATGAACCAGCATGGCAGAATGTCCGGCAGGCGAGCCTGAAGGATGTGCATGTGTGTGGTTTCCTTCAGTCCACTGGGAAAGTTTTTAATGCTCCTAGAAGCTAAAGGGGCTGGAGAGCCCCAGAAAAGCCCCCAGCAGCTACCAGCTGACACTTGAAAGGCTCTGAAGCCATATATCCACCCCAGAAAAAAGATGGGGAAAGGAAAGCAGCAGGGGGCTAGCCACACTGAGTATGTTCTGTTGTTCCTTCCCTTAAAAAGAACATGTCACTGACAGACCCTCATCAATCATCCTCAGAGCACAACCCCACGGCCATGTTTGTAGCCTACTGCCATGTTTTCTCATGCATTCCTACATATAAGCCCTACCCCCTACTGCTTTGTTTTTCTCTGTGCACTCAGCCCCAGCCACCAGCTTTGTGAGACTTAGTCAGAGGCACAGCAGCACAATGTGAGGCCTTATCTTGCATGGCTGCTGAGGCCTCTTCCAATACAGCTGGCACTGAGTCTGCTGCCACCTGAAGATCTGACGAGTTGCCTTTTTAACTGTTGAAGTGATTTATCAGAAAATATTTCCTCCGAGGAAATAAAAGGAGAGAAAGCAAACATTATTAAAGATAAATGAATGTGACAGACAGTGATGTGGGCACAGGGCCAAGCACACATTGTAGATACACACACACACTCACACGCACACATGCACACGCAAACACGCATGAATGCAAGCACACTTTTATTATCTTTCTTATTTTGTATGTATAAACACACATGCTCACACACATGCACATGCTCACTCACGCACACGTGCACACATGCACACTTTTATTATCTGTCTTATTTTGTATGTATAAAAGTAATAAAATAACCTTATGCTGTCCAGAAAGTTACTGACTGCCCTCAGCTTTTGCCTTCATTTAAAATGTCATCTTGGAGCCTTTCTGAGTTACCTTCCAAATTGCTGTGGAAGACATTTTCACCCAGATTGGTTGTGATAAGCATCTGGTCCAGCTGCTTGTGACCGAGGGATTGGGTTTATGGGGCTAAGATGTCAAGGCCATAGTCCTTTACACTGTGGATGAAGGTAACTTTAACTTCCAAAGGACGGCATTTTGTAGAGACACAACCTGAGGACCTCTGCTACAGGTGCATCCTGGAGAGAGTCCTCAGTTTGCTTTGAACAGCCTGAATGTGTCTGGTGACCATCCTAATACTGTCAGCATCTGTCTTATTTCTCTGTATTTTTATCAAGATTTCAAAAGCACACAGTGTTTAAACTCTGTTCAGGTATGCACAGCTTACTTTTTCTTATATAATCATGTGTTTTATGTACTAACGGTGCTTTCCAATGAAAACTGTCAAAGTCAGAATTTATCTCATCAAAATTTGTAATTTATATAAAATAAAGAATAAAAAGATACAAACTTATAAGAACTACAAAAACAGTAGGCCATGGTAGTTCACACCTTTAATTCTAGTACTTGGAGGCCAAAGACAGGCAAGCTCTGTGAGTTTGAAGCAGCCAGAGCTACAATAGGGGGAAAAAAAAAAACAAAAAAACAAAACAACAACAAAAAACAACAACAACAAGACCCAAACAGGCAAGTTGGAGATTCCAGCAAAATTCCAAACACGAATGAAGGAATGAGAGTTGACGTTGCAGAATGAGACAAGGTCTCATACAGAAGAGACTAAAGGCTGGGTGCCTGTCCATCACAGGGAATGGGGACTTCTCAGAAGCTGAGCCACTCATCTGCTCTGAAGGTGCATGAAGAGTTTTTAAAATGCACATCTTGACTGAATGTCTTTAGGAAGAGCAATGACACCTAAAATTTTGCTTGAAGACTTCAACTTCCCATTCCAGGTACCAGGAGACAAAAGATGTATCCCTGGAGAGACCCTAGACACAGAGCCTGAGAGGGAACCCAAACCATCCATGGTGAGCATCCTGCTGGTGGCCTGCTCACCTTTCCCCTCAGTTGACAGAACTCCAGAAAAGCAGCAGGTGTTTGGAGAACTTCCATCTGGGAACATTTGATGATCTCCCCCAGAACCTCCCTTGATTTTTATATGGATCCTCACTAGCCAATTAACCACTGTTTGATAGACTCAACCATGTCTCTAATGTATCCAATTAGGTTTTTATTGTTTTAACCAGGTGAACAGGTAGACTACTATCCCAGGTCATGCCACAAAGGCTCAACATGAAAGCTAGAGACCAAACAAAAAAATATGAAAAGAAATCTGGGCTTGCAAGCGATACAGAAATAAAATGAAACACAAAAGAACTACCAGCAGCATTTTCCAAGAGACTCAAGAACAAGGACACATTCCCATATGGCAAGGAGACAGAGAAAAACATTCATAGAGTCAGAAAACATCAGGAGCTAAAGGGTGATGCTGCTAAGCTAACACAGTCAGCAATGCGATTGGTAGTTAAAATTAGAAGCTGAAAAAGTGGGAATAATACAGGATGGAAAGTGGGAGAGAAGAGGTAAGAAAAGTGCAATCCATCCCAGAGATGAGCCAACTAGCCAGTACTGATCAAGTTCAGGAAATACGAAACCTCATATAAGAGAGGCAAAGCCTGTGGTAACCTGGAGGATGTGACCTGAAATAGTCATCAGAGAGCAAATACCATTTATTTGAGAAAACTTATAATTTCTCTTATGTATTCCAAAGAGTTTTCATTTCAGCAAGCAAATAGTGTTATTTTCTATTTCCTTGTTTTTTTTAATTGCAAATCCTTTTTAAAATTAACTCACTTTTATCAATATAATTCCCTTTTTGCAGATATTTTTTTGTCATCTGAAATGTTGTTACATTATTGAGGTTAATATTGGCGGTTCGTTCTAGATAAGTTTCCCTTTCTATCTGAAGGACCTGGATTTAAATCCATCCTTTGCTAAGAGATTGAATCAGGAATGAATGCTTTCCTAGAATCCAGAGATGCATGCTATGTTGGCATCAAAACAGTGCACACACACACACACACACACACTTGCTCATACTCTCAGAAAATTGTGGTTTTCTTGAAATTTACAGTGCGAGAATGGAAGAATTTTTCCACCATGGTCTGTGTGCTAACTAAGCATATGTTCTCATAATTTTGTAGTAGTACCCATAACAAAATACTGCAGACTTGTAGCTTACACGGTGCAAACATGATTTTCAGAGGAAAAGACATATTAGGTAAATAATATTAAGGATGTCTTGCTTCATTTTCTGTAATGTGGGTCAACTTCATAAAGTCTCTAACACAGTGTTTGCAAAGATATTATTGATGATGTTCAATAAATTGGGAAACTATCTTATGCTGCTTTAATATAGATATGAATGTAAATATAGACATACAGATGTAGATAGCACAGCAAAAAAACGGGAAACAGACAGAAGCCAGGCTGAAGTAAGTAAGCTCCCGATAGTGGTGAGCCATGTTACTACTTGCATGGCAAGCACAGGTAATTTATTCTGCTGACAGTGTCAAGACAGATGTCTCATGTGAAGTAGTGGTGAGCGATGTGGCGCTGCCTGACCTTCATCTCTGGGGAAATGCGACTGTAAGAGAAAGTAATTTAAACAGAAGTAAAACGGGGGCAACTTTAGTTTGTGAAAGTCGCCGTTCCACCCCCAGTCATTCTCATGCTGCACGGAACCCCCATCGACACTATGTCCTCCAAACACAATATTTGGCAAGCGAACCCTAGGTGGGCGAAGACAAGCAGAGATGGGCGATGGGGCAAGTCAGAATAACCAACCAGAAAAGCAGAAGGCAGAGAGTCCTCTGGGGGGGGGGGGGAGCACGCTGACATTTGGGAAGGCCACGTTCCTGCTTCTTGCCATCGGGGATTAAAGGAAGACTCTATCCAAAGTCTAATGATTAGAATAGCTTTTATTCTGATTGGTCTTAGTGCATGTCTGTGAGGTTCTAGACTGTGAGAGTTAACAATATGAACAGGAAGAGTAGACGTCATGAAGGAGATTACAAAGCAAGTGATGCTTGGATTCTGGGCCTGGAGAGAAGAGGGAGAGACAAGGTCATATTTTGTGCCTCTTCCGCTCCTCGTCATTGCTTGGCTTCACACCACAGGTCATTTTATCATGGGACAAATGACTCTAAAGTAAGATCTCGTACTAGCTCGCTGGTCTCCTCTCCAGTGTCTTTCATTATCAAGGATAAGTAATTAAACAGAGTCTGCAGCATACGGTGGACACAGCCAGGAAGGCATTTGACTTGCCTGGTTCAAATTTTAATTCTGTCATGAGAACCCTTGAGATTTCTTTGGAAGTTTGTCCATCTGCAGCTGGAAACAAGGAAGGGCCTGGCCCTCTTGTCAGCTCTTTCCCTGCTGTTTCTGTACTGACTGACTTCTCTGAGGATTGTGCTAGTTCCTTAGTTGCAAACTAAAATGGAGGCAGGACACACCACAACAGAAGTTCCCTCCTCAGATGTGTGGCTTGCCTCTGACATTTGTCATTCCCGTGGCATCTACCTTTATCAAAAGGCCCTTTCTGCTTAAAGCTTCCATAAATTGCAGCTTGTGACCCAGGGAAATAAAAAGAGAAGAACACCGATGCTGTCGCAGGCAGCTGAGCAGACCAGGAAGACAGAAAACCAAAGAAAGCCAAGAAGCTCAGTGACAGAGGCCATGCAGGTGAGGGGTGTTCCAGGCAAGCCGAAGGGCCTGCCCGCTCATGTCTGCCTGGGGCTGAGAGTACGTGCTGGTCTGTCTGTTCCTCCTCAGCCCTTTGGGGAACCCCACCACTCCAGTAAGAGCATGGCAGATAATGAGAGAAGGAAAAGTATGGCTTGTTCTGTTGCTTTAGCTCAAAATTACAGTAGATAACACACAAGCCTCCCGGGATCTCGTCACGTGTGTGCCAACCTTAGTGCAGGAAGGAAGCTAGAGGAAGGTTCCACCAGTTTCTCTCAGGATCATTAATAGCTAACCATTGAATTTTTGGAAACAACTGTTTTCTTCAGTAAAGACTAGAATATGGGCAGTTCCTGGAGGTGATGGCATATTGTTTAATATTTATAGTAAACTGTGGGTGGGTCATGTTGGAGAATGGGGGAAATCATGAAACCAGGAAGTGCTCTGTGCCTAAAATTAGGAGGGATCCTCCACTCATAGACCGTGGAGAGCACAGACAGGAGGAAGTCTGGAGCAGACAGACTCGCCTGCTCTGCATTAGGTTTCGAAACCTAATCCCGTTCCCAAGAAAGCTTGTACTCCTTTCCGGTTGCCAGCTTCCCATCTCCCGGGTCTGCCCTCCCGGAACAAATACTCCTGAGTGAGATGGGTCAGTGGTCAGCATCAGTGTGAAATAAATACGCAAACAAACACGAACTTCTGGAAAAATAAACATGAGCCTTTGACGGGCACCAGAAGCAGCTTGGTCGTGGGTCCTGGCAATTCCCTTTGAAGGCAGTCTTTTATATCCAGCAGCAAGCACTGCACCCGGTCCCTTTGGGTTCATTGCTAATCGGAAATCTATAATGTGAACTAAACACCTTTTTAGTGAATGAGGGTGGTGGTGGGGGATGAGTTCAGCTACTGTGTCTTGAAATGTATGCCAGCAGCTGCTTTTTAATGATGCCTTAATGTAAAATTATCAATAGAAGAGACAAAATATATCTATTCTGTGCATTTAAGGAATTGATGATTCAGGGTCCCGGGCTTGAATGAATGGGTCCTCATACCTGAACTTTAGCAGGCTTATTGATAGTTTTAGCCGCCTTTAGTTTCAGGAGAATGAATGCAGCATATGAAAGAAATTAGGTCAAAGTTTTAAGGAAAACAGGATGAGGGAAAATTTGTTTACATGGAAACCATGAGCAATGGCTCAAGTCCTGGCCTTTTCTTGCCTGCCAGTCACAGCTGTGAGCAGAGACTCTGGGCAAGACCTGAGATGATGCCCTAGGGCCCTCTGCAAAATGTCCATCCTCAGATATGGCTGAATGACTTCACCAGGAGAGAAGGGTTCAGGTTCCTGACTTCAGTTTCCAAATATCCATCAAGTGTGTGTGTGTGTGTGTGTGTGTGTGTTGGGAGCCATTTTGCCTGCTTCTGTGAAAGCCTGCCTGTCAGGCAGAGTCAAGTCAGGCCAGGGTCTGATGGAAGATTTCCTGGTCTGCTGACACATGGAAGGTAAGAGGAGATACGCATGAAGCTCAAGGCGAGGGGCTGAATTGAATGTTCTGTTAATCCTGGAGGAAGGAACAAGAAGGAACAGGGAGGCCTCCCGATGGGTACAGATATCGAATGTATGTCGGCCATTGTCTCTGCTGGCTTGTAGCTTTGTTTCCCACAATACTTAAAGTATATAAAGCCTAAGAAAATTAAACTCAGGGCTGCCACAATACTGACTCGACAGTCCTCCTGGTTTCTAATCTTTGTCTCTGAGTCTTCTGTTTTTTCTATAATCCTCACTGCCCACTCAGAGGACTGCTCTGCTTCATACCAGCCAGACTGGTACATGTGTTTGTGTGTCTGTTGGGTTTTAATTTTTTACCTTTTGTTAAATTTGCCCTTTAACAATGTTACACACATATGGTAAGTTCTAATTCCTACCACCCCTACTCCCTCATAAGTTCCTCTTACTTCTTTAAAGCCCCTCCTACCCACAAGCCCTTCTCTCAGTTTTGCGCCTTTTATGTTGCTTTGTGGTCCATCCAGATTAGATTAGCTGTGTGACTACGGCTTTGTCCAATGAAGAACACAGGGAGGTTCATCAGTGGTCATCCATCTGAACGCAATGTTTGTCCCTCCCTAGTATACATAAGTAGCCCATAGTTCAGAGGTGGGAGTGGGACCACATGGCCCTTCCCCTGACCTATGATTGACAGCTGGCAGGCCCAGTCTTATGCAGACTCATCTCAGGCAGTCATTGTTGCTGTGATACCATCAATGCACTGGTGTTTCATGCCCTGAAGATGGCATTTTGCAGGCCTCCTCCCTATCTCCTGACTCTTAGCATTTCTTCCCTCACCTCTTCTAGATTGTTCCCTGAGCTTTTGAGGGAGTATGTGAGTGTCCAGTTCAGAAAAAGGTGCTTATCTGATGTAATTACTAGTATATGTACTTACTAGTATATGCATGGTCTGCAGTTACCAACAGTCATTGCAAAGAGATGTTTCTTGGAATTATGACCAAGAGTGGGATTTTCCTCTGGTATAAATACAAGTATTTAGGAGAAAACTTGGTGCTGGGTTAAACATTAGCTAAACAGTAGTAGGAAGTTCTCTCTAAGGTAGAAGATCTTCTTAGCTCATGCATCATTTTAACCATATTTATAGACCAGGCATGATTTTCTTTTAGGGTAATTCTCAAAATCAACCAATGAACGTTGGGTTGCACCCATACACTTGTACCACTATAGCACCAGCAGCATGTCTTACCTGGAAAGCGGCTATTGACGTTCAGGGGGTAAGACTAATGATGCTCCTCAGGCAACCCAAAAGGCCCACAGGGAAGAAATTCCACCATAGTGCCTGTTTGATCTCTCTGCATTTTATGACTAAAATGTGTACTATCTTCAGAAGTAGGGCCTTATCAACTAGTTCTAGGGAACAATGAATCTTCTGGGACTTTCCCAACCAATAGCTCATTAGGAGGTAACTCATATCTGACGATAGGACTTGGTTTAATAGCCATGGCTATTAGGTGTAGCATCATTCATCCCTGCAAACTATTATTCTTCTGACTTGCATCATTTTTACTTGTCTTATCTAGAAGTAGGTTTCCACATGATCGCTCATGTATTGTTATGATCAACCCTTCCTCCCTTCCCCTTTGCCTCACTAATCTTCCTACATCTGTCCCTATTTGAACTCCCCCCCTCCTGTGTTCTTCTGTTTTATATTACCTATAGATAGATTCTATGTAAGAATGATAAAAAAAATATAGGTCCAGCAGCATGGCTCAGCAGGTTAGGGGTCCTGTTATCAAGGCCAATAACCTGAATTTAACCCTTGGAATGCTCATGGTAGAAGGAGAAAATCAACAATTACAGGTTGTCCTCTGTGCTGTTCACACAAACAATGGGGTGGGAGTTCAAGGGTGTGTGAGCATGCACACACACACACACACACACACACACATGAAACTGTAATGAATTAAAAAATAATAAAGGTATTCAAAGGTAATACATGATAAACTTAAAGCTAGCATCATCTTAACTCAAAGTATTCCCACTAAAGTTAGGAGCAAGGCAAGGGTATCTGTTCTCTCCCTTCCTATTCAACACACCACTTGAAGTCCTAGCCAGAGCAATAAGACAAGAGAAGTAAACAAAGGAGATACAAGTAGGGAAGTGTAATGCACACTTTTCTGCTGCTGTGAGAAACACCATGACTGAAAGTGAGTTCTAGGAAGAGTTCATGCTGGCTGAACCCTTTGTGGTTGTAAAGAGATTCCACAATAGCTAGGGAGACAGGCAACAGGTGGTCAGAGCAAGAAACTGAGATATTACCTCTTCACTCTCCAACATGAATCACGGGGAGCAAACTAAAAGTAGGATAGATTAGTCAGGGTTCCCTAAAGTAACAGGAATGACAAAATGAATACATAAAGTGGAGATATGAAATAGATATTTATAGAAGTATAAGATTCTCTCTCTCAATTCCTTCATTTTATCTACTTGGAAAGACAGACATATGTTGCAGGCATTAAAGCTGGATGGACTGAGCCATCTAAGCCCTTTGAAACTAAAGTTCCAGACACAGGATGTGGCGCCACAGGATTAGGTACTAGCCCTTCTGGGCTTTTGTCTTACTTTGGGCCAATGTTTCCTCATGATTCCCATTCCTTCTGTTTGGGAATGGTGGTGCACATCCTGTGCCATTGTACATTGGTGGTATTTAATTTGCATTTTGATCTTACAGAAAGCTAGAGTTAAGATATTGCTTTGAGTCAAAATTACCAACCGTTTGATAACAGCAATGCTTGAGAAAGCATAGACATTAAAATCTTCAGAAAATGATATCTATGTTGAGATCTGGAGATGCTTTCGCCACAGAGGTTAAAGCACAGTATTCAGCATCTTCAAAAGAATTGCAGATTTTAAAGGAAGGAGAGGAACAAGACTCTTGACAGCATGTGCTAGAGAAAACAGGCACACTTCATGCTGGGAATGAAACTTTCTAGCCAGGTGGTGGTGTCGCACGCCTTTAATACAAGCTCTTGGGAGGCAGAGGCAGGCAGACCTCTGCGCACAAGGCCAGCCTGGTCTACAGAGAAAGTTCCAGGACAGTCAGGGTTACTCAGAGAAACCTTGTCTTTAAAAAGAAAAAAAAAGGAAAGAAAAAAGGAAAGACTTGGGTTCAGGCTCAGGTTTGTATCATTTGGATTCAGGCTCAGACTTGTGTCATCTGGAAGCTTTGTTGGTAACTTCCCCTAACCTAAGCATTTGTTCTTCCTGTGGGATGACCTTCTGCAGTGTGGGCTGGTGGTAATTACTCCACTATTAGTCCATTGACAGACTGACTGCAGTGTTTGGTAGCATGGCAATACAAATAACATAATAATGGCAACTTTTGATTTCTCATTTCACTACCCTTATTTTAAACACAAGACACCATTATCCTGTCGGCGAGTTCTTAGACTTTCTAGCAAAAGTTAAAGTGCTCTGGAGGCTCAAGGCCTTTTAATTTATTTGGTCTGGGAAGAAGAATATGGACTTGACCTATAGAAAAAGGTCAGGAGGCAAACAGTCTAACATTTGCAGGGTTTTTGACTCTCTAACCCAGGATTATGAACTCAAGAGGGAAGAGGTTTTGTCTTCATTCCTTGACCCCTAGCAGAGGAGTTGGCGTGCAGACTGCCCATCCTTGTTTTAGATGCCCTTTGAACGGTGTGTGCTTGTTTTATGTATTTTTAGCACAGTTGTAAATTTGTTTTTGTAAGTGCTGTAAACTCTCTGCTTATATAAAAAAAACCCTCATATTTATTCATGCTCTCTTTTAACTTAGACATTAAGTCTTGGAAAACAATATTCCTATGGCCTCTAACTCCTAATGTGGCTAGAATAAAGTTTGTTTTTTAAACATAATCTGTTTTTTTTTCTCTCATCAATTTTATGATTTTAAAGTGAATTTCATGTCTCACTTTTTCTCTGCTTTAAAAACAAATCTTTGAACTTCTATGAGCCAGTAGTTCTGGCTTCTCACCAATTATGTGAATACATAAAAACATGGTAGGAGTCAAGTTGTAGCTACAGAAGGATATGTCTTTCCCCTTGGCCTTCAAGAGTGTGACTGATTGCATTTAGTCATACACCAGCTATATAAGTGTGGAGACAAGGGACAAGAGGAAGCTTTGGCTGAGTCGAGCTCAACAATGAGATGTTATAGCAAACCAAGCAGAGACACTTTTGAGCAGGTACCACCCAGCACTCCAGGTGAGGGGCAGAGACGGTTAGATGTACAATAGGGTCTCTGAGATATTATTTGTTTATTTAGCAAATTCTGGTGAAGTGTTTTCTGAGTAACCAGGCAATAAAATGGGCTTTTAAAAATCTGGATATGATTAATATTTACATCCCACTTTTTGACAGAGTCTGAATCAAGTTACTTAGCATTTGTCATTACTAAAAACCGATATGAGTTTTAAGCACTAGGTTCCATTCAGTACATTCAAGTGCATCTCTGTGTCAAATGCACATCTCAGTATGCCGCTTCACATTGATGGTGGTATCAAGACTCACTCATGAGGCTGCCTTATTTACGGAAGTGAAATTCCACGTGGGCTAGTGAAAGTACCACAGGAAGAATGCCTTTTCATGCCATCCCAAGGGATGGTCTCCTCAATGAGGTGCTCACTGGTCCCCTACAGCTTCTCTATGGATCAGCCTTGAGAAAAATCTGAAATGTTAGATGTTTTCACTAATGAATGTGAAAACTAATGAGGTTTTCATTGTTTTAATTCTGCGTCTAGGGAATAAGCTACATGGCCATAAAGAGAAGAGTATCAAGTTTGAATTTTAAAAATGTATTCTTTTGAAGAATAATGGAAATTTTCAACTTTGAACATGTTTGCAGTGAGGGGGAAAGTGTTGGGAAACTTCATAAAGCAAATACGCATTAGCCCCTGCACTGTTTTTCTAATCTAATAAAAATACAGGGTAAATGACTTTTCCTTAGAAGCAAGCCGGTATGAATGCAAGCCACAGTTCAAGCCAAGAAAGCTAGTACATCAGAATTTTGCTTTGAGATCTGTCAATAATGATTACTGCAGCTTCTGAGTCGGACAGAGAACTAGAATCTGCTCCCATGTGATACAGCTAATGAGGAGAGTTAGAATAAAAAAGAACAGAGTATTCCAGAGGGAGGGCAAGTAGAAGAGCATCATAAATCACAATGTGGCGGAAAGACAGCTGGAAGTGCAGAGGAACAGCAAGGTGACCCAGCAAGAGAGCATGCGGCATGTGGGTCCTGCTGCATGGCTCCCCAGTGAAGGAAGGAAAGTGCATACCTTTTTTCAAGGGAATCCAGGCAACCCTTGTGAAGAGACTGGTGGTCCTCTGTACAGAAAAAGCCCACAGATCATCAGGCCTCAACTTCAGTTAGTGGTTGTTTGGTGAGCTAGAGACTCCTCTGTCCTATTGTCCAATTCTTGAATCTCTGTAGCAGGGAACCAGACTTTTCCTAGGATGGTGTGACCAAACCAAATACCACCAACAGCAGACAGATTCTACCCAAGTCTAGCTTAATGAATCAGTGAATTTTGGGGTTTACATACAGGAACAGGAATAAAAGGTTGCTTGTAGGAACATAGGTGACTCAAAGACAGCTGCATTGTTGAAAAGTTTGTTCCAACATGAATAAGGACACACAAAAGCTATAGCTTTGGTGCTCCTCCCACAACTTGCTTGCAGCTAGGCTGGCCAGACAGTTTTCCTCCCCATTGACTGATATTATTTATATAACCTTGAGGCCTGTGAATCTTGTAAATTTCAGGAACTTCTTAAGCTTTGTGAGTTTCACTTTCTTGCTGAATCCTACGAACCTCCTTTCTCCTTCCAGGAGGGAATGTTTTAATTTAGAATGAATAGCTTTACAATGGAGGGAACCTGTCCTGTCCAGCAGGGCATTAAACAGGGTCAGGGGAGATCACCTAAAAGAGAATGGGGGGGGGGGAGGGAACGGGCTTGTCTATAGGCTGAGCAAACAGCTGATTTTACTTTTTTTTACACAGGGGTTATATGCACATAGAGGCAGGATGTGGGGAAGGGGATGACACAGGAGCGTAGGTGTTCAGGGGGAGTACAGATATCTTCCAGAACAGAGTGTCAGCTGGGTGAAGGTTCAGAGGACAGGTCACTATGACTCCACCTATGATTCACTTGTCCTTATCTAAGTTGGTACTATCCACTAAGGCTACCCAAGGTCTATGACTATCCACAAGACCTACGACTACTTGTTCCTATCCAGGCTGCTAAATTTTCACCAAAGCTGCCTGTTTACAATATCTTATAGCTATCTGTTTTAGTGTTTTTCCACAGAGACCCAAGTCTTTGTGTTAGCAAGCTGACTTAGGCCTACTGCTGATTTTAGGCCTTCAGTGTATAAGCAGGGCTGCCCCTGACAGGAACCCATAGCTGATCTACTTTGGACCTACAGATGAAAGAGCTTTATGAGCTTGAAGTTAATCTGCTACAGCCTCAGGGAGACAGTATTGAACAAGGAAGGACCTAAAATCCAAAGCCAAAGAACTCAAGAGTCCTCAGTTCAAGCAATGAAGCCTTTTGATGATTCATCTCGTCTCATGCTCTGAAAATATTTGTTTCATAGCTTCAATCCTGAGGTCAGCATGTAGACGCATTTCTGGAGTCACCCATGTTCAGTGAGGTTCACTGCTGTAGAGACTGACAAATCTGATGTTTCAGTGACTACTTGACATCCATAGTCTTACCTACCCTTCAAGAAGCATGCTTAGTACTTAGTGGTTTTACAGTTATGGACACAGGTTTGCACACACAGATCTCAGTTCCATGTTGCTTCCTCAACTCCAACACACAAACAGTCAGACAAACCCTGGATAGTTCTGGAGTACATAAAAGAAAATGAGAGAGGTGTGTCTCCAAAGAGTGAGAGAACACACTTTACCCAGATTACCAGACTGCAATGCTGTGTGCGGCCAGCAGAGGCTCCTGGTATGTACAGAAGTGAAGACACCTCTAGTAGGCATTCAGCCCTGGATGATCCAGCCTCAGAATCAGCTCAGCTGTAGAAAGATGGAAGCCTCTAAGATTGGCTGACCTTCCTGCCCCACAGCCACATGGAAGACTACAATTTTAAAGTGTGTCAGAACAGTGGTTCCAGTCCCTCACCTTTTATGTTTCCCCAGCTCTTGAGGTTTTTCTTTATTTTTACAATACCTTTAGTAGTGCTCTGACTTTGTCTTGATGTGGTAATTCTGGAAACTGAGTCACTGAGACTTTTCAGTTGGAGAAAGGCAAGTTTATTTCACCAGTGGGGCTGTGCCCTGGATCACATGGTGTTAACCTTTTATTATGTGGGAGAGTAGGACGCAGCAAACAGAAAGATAAAGTGTGTACTGCAAGAAATGGTGATGGCTTGGCCATGTGAAATTCCATTACTCACCTTCTCAGGGCCTCAGTATCTCCCTGGAGATCCCACAGTGGGCAGGACAGCTCAGCTGAACCGGCTCACTTCTGGGAAAATTTCCTTAGCATGAAGCAAGTTTGGGGAATTCTACAGTTGCAAAAGGAAAAAAAATGTTTTAGTTTATATTTACCTCTTAGATTTATATTAATATTATTTATACATTTTTCAATAGTGGGTAATCGATTATTTATTTATTATTTATTGTCCTTTACCTGTATTCAGCAAAAGGTAAATGAAATTAATGTCATTGGAAGCAAAATAGAAGTTTTAAATGACATAATCCAGACTCAGATAAACAAATTCTTTTTTTATTGGATATTTTATTTACATTTCAGATATAATCCCCTCCCCCCCCAGGAACCGTTTATTTCATCCTCCCTCCTCCTGCTTCTATGAGGATATGCCCCCCACCCACCCTCCAACTCCCACCTCCCCATCCACAATTTCCCCCACACTGGGGCATACAGCCTTCACTGGACCAAGGACTTCCTCTCCCACCTATGCCCAACAAGGCCATCCTCCCCTACATATACAGCTGGAGCCATGTGCTCCCAGGCTGGTGGTTTAGACCTTGGGAGCTCTGGTTGGTTGGTATTGTTGCTCTCCTCATGGGGCCGCAAAACCCTTTCAGCTCCTTCAGTCTTCTCTCTCACTCCTCCATTGGAAAAAGCCTTGATTAGATCAATGGTTAGCTGTGAGCATCCACCTCTGTATATTTCAGGCTCTGGCAGACCTCTAAGGAGAACATCTATATCAGGCTTCCTGTCAGCATGCACTTCCTGGCATCCACATCAGTGTCTACCTTTGGTGACTGCACAAGAGATGGATA
>NW_023045684.1:73416-134005 GCF_011762505.2 Arvicanthis niloticus | reverse complement strand
GACTACTTCAACTGCACTCTGGAGAGGAGGGATCCATTGTGGTAGGTTTGAATATGAATGGCCAGAGACATAGTGTTTGAATGTTTGGCCCATACGGTGGAGTGGCACTACTAAGAGGTGTGGGGCATTCAATCAGAAGTGTAACTCAATACCCAACCTAGATATATCAACTATCTTCGACTGGTGGAGACACATGAACATCTGCCTCCATGTCCCCCTCTTTCTCTCTCTCTCTCTCTCATCACCTAGCTCTCCTCTCCTTCTTCTCCTCCTCCTCCTTACTCCTCCCACCTTAGCTCCTCCTACATATCACCCTTCCTGTTAAAATAAAACTTTTCTCTCAAAATACAATTAGAGCATAATTATACCAATTTGTACCAGTGAGGTACAAGATAGTCCTAATACCCAGTCCATCATTTTGTTGACTAACCAGAACCTCTGTCATCTCTCCTAACTAAAACACTTAGTTCTGAACCTGGCTTTTTTCTTGGCTTTAGAATGAATGTCAGCTGAAAACCATCCACTCAAATCTTTTCTCTTAAAGTAAATAGCCAGGATTGACTATGAGACTATAAGTCTTCAACCCCGTCAGAAATCCAGAATGACTGAGTTAACTGAAATTATGGGAAGCACAAAGCATAGCTTCTAAAACTTAGCCAATTTATAGAGACCACTGAACACCTGGACAGTCCCTATACTACAAAACATTGGAGCATCCAATCTTCAGCCTTCTGGCCCAGGATCATCTGACAGACCTTAGTGAAGCAGAATTATTAAGGGCTGATTACTCTGTCTAGGTAGATACAATCAGTCGACTATTCTGCAAGTGTGTCCTTTTTTGGACAGTAATTTGTCTGTAGATGGAAAGAGGCAATGGGGTTTTCTAGGGAGGGGAAATGGGAAAAGGGATGGCATCTAAATGTAAATAAAATATCCAATAAAAAATAAAAAAAGAGAAGTGTGTAGGCTTTAGATGATTACAAGTTTTATTTATAATGAAACTTTGAGTAGTGTATACATGTACAACATGAATTTCAATGAACTATGCCTTTATGTTTGTTTCTTTGGGGTGGGATAACAGATGAAGAAGCAAAAATCACCATAATTTTTTTATATGTTGACCTTTGTAGTAGTCATGATTTCATTTGAGAAAGACTTGAATTGATGAAATGTTGCAATAAAGTTTAATTGTTAATTATGGGGAAAAAGGTGTGGCCTTGTTGAAGAAAGTGTGTCACTAAGGTGGGAAGGTGGGCCTTGTGGTATCCTAAGTTCTAGTTATGTCAAATGTGTTACATAGTCTCCATCTGCTGCCTGCGGATCAAATGTAGAACTCTCTGCTCCTCCAGAATCATATCTGCCTGGAGGCTGCCATTTTTACCACCATGATGATAATGTCCTAAAGGTCTGTAACTGAAAGCCAGCCTTTGATTAAACGTTTTCCTTCATAAGAATTTCTGTGATCATGGTGCCTCTTTATAGCAATGAAACCCTAACCAAGGCACCCATGCTCATGAGTATTCAGCAAATACAAACTGGACTCCAGGTTTTGGTTTTTGCTTTTATCTTTTGTTTTGGTTTGGTTTTTGTTAGAGAGAGAAAGATAGAAATACCATAAAATTTGGTTAGTAGAAAAGAGTGGGAAGATTTGAGAGGTGGATGGGTAACTGGGAAGTGAGATATCATAGGATGAGGGGCGGGAGTGCAGGTCGTGGAGGGGTAACCAGAAAGTGGGATATCATGTGAGATGTAAACAAATGGAATGATAAATAAAAAAAGAAATAAAATTAAATTAAAAATTTGAGAGGATTAGGGAGAAGGAAATGGATATGATCAGAACATATTGTATGAAATATTCAAAGAACAAATAAAACATAAAAGGAGTGCTAATTGATTGAATGTTGTTAAAGTCAGGGACAAGTCTGCTGTAATTGTTGAAGAGATTACAGTAATTAGGTAAAAACCACACACAATGCACTGGGGCAATAGAAACGTTGCCCTAAAGATAAGATTCCATGGATTCAGAGCTTCGTTTTTGTTTGATGTAAGTGTTCCCGAAAAGATATCTCTCAGGTACACTACTGGAAAATGGCAGAGGATGTTGTGTTTTCCCTACTACAGTCATGAAGGCACACAAAGGCCATTGGAACAGTGCTCAAAAGAGACCATGTTACAACACAATCTCTCCCAACTGTCTGTCTGCTTGCTTGCTCTTTCTTTCTTTCTTTCTTTCTTTCTTTCTTTCTTTCTTTCTTTCTTTCTTTCTTTTCTCTCTCTCTCTCTTTCTTCTTCCTTTCCTTTATTTTTTCTTTCTTTCTCTCCTCCTTTCTATCTTCCTTTCTTTCTGTTTCCTTAAGAAAATAGTGTACTAACTCCAGTTAGTGCTGTCCTGGTGGGCATCTTTGCCCCACCTGTAAGCTGTAAGCAGAACTTTGAAACATTCACACAGCGATGATGATTTTTAAGTCTACAAAATTAAAAAGATCATTGTGCTTGGGAGTTTCTACTAGTGTTTTTAGAAAGCCGTTGTGATTGGGCAACGTGTTAGGGAGTCTGCTTCCATGCAGAAAACTCCTGAGTCCGCCGTGCATAAAGCTGTCTTGATGGGTCATCAGTTGCATTGAAGACCTCCGGAAATCCTTTTCTGCCGTGATGGACCTTATCCCTGTGAAATAAAATCTTCCTTCCTAAACTGCATCTTGAGTTGTATTTGAAACAGCAATAAGGAAAAAAAAAATACATTTCCCACATACAATAATGAACTTAGACACAGGGCAGGAAAGTTACCAAATCAGACAGGTTGTTATATCTAATAAATTAGGATTCTTCTGCCTCAGAGTCTAAAATTCACCTGAAATATTTCAAAGCTTTATGATTTTCATACTTCCACACTTTATGGTGATTGTTTGATCTCTTCTATTGTTTTCCTCCTGATTTCACTTTGAAATAAGATGAGAAAGGAGAAGCTCTCAAACTCCTGTCATACTTCCCCAGAATTCTTTCAAACCTTTATCTTTTCTAAATTTTTATACTAAAAAGATTGTAGTTTGAGAATTTCAAACAGGCTCACAATGAAAAATAACCAAAACCAACCACCAGTTCTCCTTTCCAGCAACACAACCCTCCAATGTTTTCTTTTTTTTTCCTTTTCATTTCTTTTATTTTCTGTTTTCTTTTTAAGAAAATAGTCCACTAAGTGCAATTAGGGCTGTCCATGTGTGCATCTCTGACCCACCTGTCTGCGTCCACACATTCCCTATATCCCACTGAGCAAAGACAGCTTCATTCTTGATTCCAGTTCAAAGAAACATTGATATACAAAAGGAAGATGGTTAAGAAGAATCGAGAGAGCCTTAAGTACAGGAAGAAAATGTGAGACTCTATTTTAAAAATGACTATTTCTGGAGAGAAAAAAAAAAAAACCTAGATAATCCACAAAGGTTAAAGCAACTGAGAAACACCTATTTATCTTAGTAACAAGTAGATCTTTGGTAAAATTTTAGAACAGTCTGTGTGGTGCTCATAACTTTTTTTTTTTTTTTTTTTAGATAAAAATAAACCCCATTATTGCAGGTAAACCTGGCTATCCAAATCAGGTTAGTTGGCTAAGGGAAAAGGTGGAAGGGTTGTGAGAGTAACTAGAAAAGGCATTTTTGTCTTCTCAAATTTTTAATGTTTATTTTATTATTTTAGTTGTGTGTGTGTGTGTGTGTGTGTGTGTGTGTGAGAGAGAGAGAGAGAGAGAGAGAGAGAGAGAGAGAGAGAGAGAGGGAATTGACATTAGAGAGTCCAGAGGCATCGGATCCCCCCTGGAGACTGAGTGTTCAGGGTACTTATATATTGCCTGATATGAGTTCTGGGACCTAAACTTAGGTCCTCTGAAAGAACAGAATGTGCTCTTAGTCAACGAGACATCTCTCCAGCCTCCTTTGTCTGTTTTGTTTGTTAGTTTGTTTTATTTTTTGTGGCTGGTAGTTTATTAAATGATAGTCTTGAGAATATATAGTCGAATGGAAGAATCAAAGAATAAAAGTTGAGAACAGGAAAGACAGTGTCACTGAAGTAACTTATCCCTGGGGTTTTACATGCTTTGGCTCATGTGAAGAACTGTGGTAGAGTTGTGATCCTGGGTGTACAATACTGGCTTCCCCTGTTTGCTGTTTTAAAATGTGTATTGAGTTCCACACCAGGTCTACTGATGTCGGCTCAGTGAAAGTTGGAGTCCACCCATATGGCTTTTTTTTTTTTTTAGCTCATCTGATTGTAATGCAGATTAGATTTGAGAACCATTGTGTCATAGAAGTGTAGCTGCCATTTCAATTGTAATAAAAGGTAGTGGGGAAAAAGTGAAAATGTAAGTAAATTTGAAATGTCCTAGAAGATATGAAAAAATCTATGGGAAATCTATGCTGACTCAGTAACATGAGTGAAAAGATATTGTTGAATGTATAATTTTTTAACATCTAGCAAAATTCTGGGCATATCTGGATGTCCATCGAAACTGATTCTGCAAAACATGCCTTTTGCTCTCTTTTCTGGACTGTCAAGGTGGCTCACTATGTCTTTGAAACATGAGAATATCAGCAAGAGGGTCAACTGGTATACTCCTAGCTTTTATCTGGCTAGAAAAGAAAGTGAACAGTTGAAAGAATGGAGACAAGGGCACTGGTGTTGGCAGTGAATGGAAAACACATACAATAGAAACAGCAGGCAGAGCTTCAGTGCTTGGTGATGGTTGGGAAACTGGAAAACTTCAGATAACAGGCAGTTTTGAATGATATGTATTATGATAGCTATTCTTGGTCATCAACTTAACTACCTCTGGAATTAAATAAAATCCAAGGAGCCAAGTATACCTGAGAGAGACTTTTTTCTGTAATTAAATCATCGAAGTGGGAAGAGCCACCTTTATTATGGGTCTTTTAGATGAGTTGATCCACTTTCGATCAGCATCTTCTGAGGTGGAATTAAATCCACCTTTAATCTGGACCACACCTTCTGCTAGCAGCCTATTTGGACATGGAAAATGATGATCTCTTTTTTTTTGCTTGCTTGTCCTCCAACTGGCAAGTGTATTTCTTCACTAGCATTAGAGCTTACTTCTCCTGGATGCTGGCATATACTAAAGACTACCTGACATGTGCAGCCTCATGGACAGAATAACTACTGGATTTCTAGACTGTTCCATTGGCAGACAGCTATTGTTGGACTAGCTGGACCATAGCTTATAAACTACTCTGAAAAAAAAATGTATATATATACACATACATACATATATATCTACACACACACATTTTATCACTTCTGTTTCTCTAGAGAAGCCTGACTAATATTTTTAGCATTCACAAATTTGAGCTTAATGGGTTTTTCTTTATTGTTTATCTGTATGCTTATAATTTTAAAGCTGACCAACTGGTACTGAACATCAATTAAGGGGTTTATCTCTGGGAAGGCCATTTCTCTAGCTCTCCATATTCCTGTTGTGCTTTGTATAAGGGTAGAGCCTATGACATTTCTCCTCTCTACATTAGCATGGCTAATAGTATTCGTCATTGTTCTGACCTTGTTTAGGCATCCTTATTATTGTATTATGTCATTGCAAGAAGACAGGGTCTCACAGAAGATAGTCTAGCCTCTGGGTCTTATAGTCTTTCCTCCAATTCTCCTATGATCTTACCTGAACGTTAGGTACAGGATTTATTTTTTTAAAGGAATAATGAGGTTTCTAAAGAAAATATTTGGAGTGAACGCACAGAATAATTTAGAAAATCATGAAACAATTGTGAGACAAGAATATGAAGAAATATTCAGATTTTGTTTTTAGATATGAACAAGGAAAGAAACTAAATTGTGGCAAATGATTACTCATAATGATTAATTAATTTAAGTGATAAAATTGTCAGAACAATTAAATTCAAAGCTTTATTACTGGGAATATATTGAACTGTCTTATGTCCTTTTAAGCAAATTTCTTACATTTTTACATTTGATTCTTTGTGTGTTCTAACTCCTTTTATCTTGGCAAAGTTACTGCCTTTCCTTGTAAACCAGACAAGAGTTTTTAATTGTTGCCTAGCCTTAAAAATAAGCCCCCGTGTTTTCTTATCTATTTATGTATCTCATTGATTATGTTTAGCTATGTTGCCTCTTAATTATAAATGTATATTTCAAATGTTTTGACAAAACTTCAATACAATAAAATTGAGAATCTTTAAATTACAGATAATATAGTTTAAGATAACAATCCTGATATAATTATTTTGAATAATATCTGACAAGCTAATATTCAAATAAACAGAGTTGTTAAGAGCCTGTCTTAGTTAGAATTACTACTGTTGTGTTGAAACACGTTACCAAAATCATTAACCTTTCATACTCAAATGAAATTCGTTATTTGGGATGTAAGGGTTTATTTGGCTGACACTTTCATATCATTGTTCATTAGAAGGAATTCAGTGCAGGAATCCAAACAGCACAGGAACCTGAAGGCAGGAGCTGATGTAGAGACCTGGAGGAGTGCTGCTTACTGGCTTGCTCTCCATGGCTTGGTTAGCCTGCTTTCTTATAGAACCCAAGTACCAGCCAAAGAATATTCCCACCCACAATATTCTTGCCTTCTCACATCAAAAGCTAATTAAGGAAATGCTCTATAAGAATGTGCTTACAGCCCGATTTTTGCACACATTTTCTTAGTTGAGTTGCCCTCCTCTCAGATAACTATAGCTTGTGTCAAGTTGACATAAAATTAGCCAGCATAGAGCCCCGAATCAAGAAGACTCTTGAAGAAAATGAAGGGATGTATATCATTAGACAATGACATTTTGAAAGGGCTACATTAAACTTAAAACTAAAGGGTCAAGTAGATAAATATAGAGATCAACAAGGAAAAAGGAACAGAGCAAATCAACCTAGCAAAAAATCTGTGAAGATATAAGAATAAATGCCTGATAGTTAATAAAGTTTGACAAGTCAAACAAACTGATTTCACTAAAGTTCTACAATGACAGCTGTGGCTCAGCGATAGAGTATCTGCTTGGCATGCATGGGTTATGTCCAAATTCTACCACTGCACACATACAGAAAAAGGCTTCACAGCCATTTTACTTGTTAAAATTATTTTTAAGTTTTCATAAGACATACATATGGAATACAGAAAGTAGTCAAATATACAGACATAAATAATTTGTACACTGAATATAAAAATGAAAATAAAAATTAAAAAAATGAAGTAAATAAATCTCTAAAATGGTCATATAAATGACCATATATATATATATATATATATATATATATATATCTGTATGTGTGTCATTCATCTAGAATGAATGCTAAATTATGCAAATGAACAAACAAAAAATTACCCAGCCAATTTTTTATAAGTACAATTTATTGTTTTTATATTAGTAGTATATAAGTATATATCACCCAATTTTTATCCATTTACAATTTTGTTGATAGCACTTAGGTAGCAATAAAATTAACAATGTTTTGGGAATTTTTTTATTAGATTTTTCAGAATTTTATACAATGTATTTTTGTTATCTTCACCCTCTCTGTCAACCCTTCCCAGATCCACATCCCCTCAATACCCACCCAATTTTTTTCTTTTTAATGAACATATTAAGTCAAATTTATGCTACCTACATGCTCTGCACTTCAAAGCTTAGCACTAGACCTTGACTGACATATTAGGAGACATATCCGTAAAGAAAACTGACTCAGTCCCAAAAGATACTGATTGTATCAGAGCTAGTACTTTATTCCCAACTTTTCTATCCATGAAGGGATCTTGTCTGACTTGAGCTTAGAAAGTATTATGCATTCTGTTACAATCACTACAACTATATGTGTACAACTATATTGTTGTGTCCAAAAAGGATACATTTCTTATAGTCACCCATGCCTTATGCCCTAAGAGGAGAGTAGTGACATATACACCCCATTTAAGGCTGAATTTTCTGAAGTCTTTTGTTCTTTGTACATTGACTAGTTGTCAATGTCTGTAGTAATCCCTATATACTACAAAAGGAAGAGTCTCAGATAAGAGCTGGAGATTCACTGATCTATGATTATAAATCCACATTAATAGAATTAAGTATAATACTATATTTAGCAGAACAACAGTAGATGGCTATAGTCTTAGATTTTTCAAAACCTACTTTTAATAAGGATTCTTAAATGCTTTAACCTCCCTTGTAGTCCACCTCCCACCTGAGGTAGTGGAAAGAAAAAGTTAATAGCAAAGAAGAATGTGGGCCTGTTTAGCAATCGATTTTTTTGGAGCAAATCCAGTCTGCATTGTCAGAATATTAGCAGTTCGATCCATACGAATCTGCAGAGGCAGCTCCATACACTCACAAACACTATTCATGAATCAGCAATAGCAGTTCAGGCCCCAAGTCCACAGAAGCAACAAGAAGCCATAGGTACACCACCGGAGGTTCTTTGGTGCATTTCTCTCTGTGAAGTCATGATAAATGATAACCAGCACAGAACCAATATTAAATAGCGTCGTCAACAAAGACCAGCATTATCAATTCCCAATGATGACCAGTAAAGAATGGTAAGTCGTAACATTACCACACAGCATCGACCATGGTTAGTTGGTTATATTTACTCTTATAACATTTGTGTCACTATTGAAACAGGGGAAGATGGAGGAAAGCATGATGCATGTTTTGCCAGGCTGATCACTGTTGTAGCTCACGGTGCTCACAGCTGACTAATGATTGTATTTCTTCTCAAAGAACATACATTGTAACTTCCATCACTAGCCAGTAGAAATGAAGCTTCCAACTGAGTACCAAATTGATGTCTCCATGTTCTGTGACTCAAGAATTTGTCATCTTGATCAATAGGGTATTATTGTCAAGTTGTGGAGGTAATGGAGAGCATTAATGTTGGTGTTCTACCAAAATTTCTTGTCTATGGGACAAGTTTGGAAGAAATAAACTATTCCTAGCAATGGGCTTTTTATTTGGTAGCCTCTGGTGTCTAACTGGGAATTGTCAACCAATTATAGAGCAAATACATTTAAACTTTTTTCATGTAGGAGAATATATGTATTTTAAGATGCTTTTATAGTTGTAGTTTTCCATATGACTTTTCCAAGGTCTTTAGTGTAAGTACTCCTCTTAACTAGCCTTTTATCATCAGTCCATTTAAACATCTCTGTTCCATTATTCTTTAAGCTTTTACCATTACTTTATCTCCTCCCCCTGTCCCCTTCTTGGTTTCTAGCTAATTTTCTGAATTCTATGAATATTTTAGATAAAACACAACATATCACAAGTTATAAGTCCAACATCTACAAATGACAGAACATGCAACATCATTTATTCCTGTATCTGGGCTAAAAATATTGTTTCTATCTTTATTCACTTACCATTTATTCATTTATTTACCATTTATTCATTAATATAATTTTTAAACTGTTAAATAATATTCCATTTTATAAATGTGCTACAGTTTGATTACCTATTCATCAGTTGATAAGCATCTGGGCTGTTTCCATTTCTGGGATACTAAAAATAGAGAAATAGAGCAGAAAAAATATGGATGATTATGTATCTCTGTATTAGGACACAGTGTTCTCTGAGTATATTACCAACAGTGGTATAATTTGACCATATGGTATCTATGTCTAGCTTTTTGAAGACTCTTCATACTGATATCCATATTGGTTATGCTAGATTTCACCCTCATCAGCAGTGAATACGTATTTCTCTTCTGCTATATACAAGCCACCACACATTTTTGTATTTGTTTTACCTTAGTCATTCTGACCAGGTTGAGATTCAATCTCAAATTAGCTTTAATTTGCATTTCCATGATGGCTAAGAGTATTCAACATCTATCCAGCTGATTAAAGGTGAAATCTGGAATAAATGCTGCCAATGAGTCCATAAAATCATTAACAATTAACCTATCTGATAACAAGTGTTAGCAAGAAAAAGGAAAATTGAAATTATAATATTTTGCTGTTGGGGGCCAAAATTTGCTATCACCACTTCAAAGAATAATTGAGCAAGCTCTAAGAAAGAAACTATACATACCATATGATTGAGAATTTTCTATAAAGGAATAAATCCATATTTTATGATCAAGCAAGTCTATTTCTTTTTATTTTCCCTGGAGACATTTTTGAGCATATGTCTAAAGATATTTATTGCAGTGCTATTTAAATCCAAGATGTTGTTGATGCTATAACTCTTTCAGCAAGGGAATGGATAAGTACATTATGATTTATTTATAATAGAACATTTCAACAATTAAAGAGCTTTAGCTCTCCGTAAAAATGAGAGATATTTTTGAACTATAATTCCAATGAGAAGGAACATGCAAAATGATAGAATAATACATCACTTACATAACCTAAAAAATACAGAAGAGCTATACATAAATATAAGGAATAAAAACATGAAGATCTATGTGTACAAGTATACTAGCGTAAATATGTAAGTTGTATCTGAGGGAGGGAGACTGGGGAATGAAGTATAGGTTTCAAGCCATAGCTGTATCTAAACGCTGAACCTTGGAGTGCAAGGAGAAATTATTAATTTATAATTCAAATTGTTAGCTGTTACTAACAGTGAGTAAAATGTGCTTGTTATATTATTTTGTGTCAATCAAAGTATTGGATACTTGATAAGGAGTGGGGAGCCAAACTGGATGAAATAAGAATTCTGGCAATTGAATAATATGTGTTGTGCTTCATCCCAGTACAGGAAATCCATACATATCATGTTATAAAATATATAGGAACGATGTAACAGTATCTAAATTTAGGTCAGGACTGAAGTTCACTGTAACCATGGGGTGGAAACTATCTTTACTTCCACAACATTTGGTCTACTTATATCAAGCAAAGAATTTTAATGCCAACATGTATGCATTTATTATCATGTCTGCAATGGAAAGGGGAAGGTTAGAAACGCTAGCACTGACATTGATTAAAAACCATCAGAGGGAGAGTCTTTAGAATTATGTGTAAATTATCCCTCCAAGTCTAGATGTGAGAAGTGGAAAATGTGTAGCAATGGATCTAACTATCTCAAGCCTTAAATTGGTCTCCAGTTTTCTTTACTATGAAAGTCATATTTAAAAGCTTTAAGAGCATTTGTCTTTGGAAAATTCTCCTTATAAAGAATAATGTCAGGACTAAACTTCTCAAAGTTGCAGTGAAGTTTATAGTAGAGGGCATAAATATAAATTCACAAACTCAGAGTCTGGCATGGATGGAGGTAACTTTAGTTCCTTATCTTAAAATATGATCTCTCTCCACAATACATAGTGTTCCGTTGCTTATATTTTCCATTATTACAACTCAGCCGTTTTCGTAGGAATCACTTATCAATCATAGTCATTTTTTAAAAAAAAATATCCTTGTAAATCACTGCAGCTACACACTTTCATAACACTGTCGAGTGACTCTGTATAGATTGCTAGACATTTGTTATTATTTTGACAACCCATTCTAATTCATTCAACACACACAAACAGCCACCTCGTTAGTTGAAACTTTAAGAAAATATAAACTCCTTAACTACTTGCCATGCCGATTTCTCAAGGCTTAAAATGTGTATCACACCTGAGTATTCTTCCTTCCTTGTATCACTGCTTCTGTGTATAAACTGCTGCTCTGGCTGCTGCTATCTTAGCATCCATTCTTCAACCCCTGCTGTGTACTTTACCAGAGGTCAGTACCTGGGAGAGGAGAAGTTTCTATTGGTTGGCAACAGTTTAGGGCTGAAGTTTCATTACTTCTCCATCATTGTAAGCAGTCTCTTACTTAAAAAAAAGTAGCGATATCTCACTTTCTAATATGTTAATAACTTAGAAAACAGTATCAGCAAGTATCCCTATAACCTTTTCACCTCCTCTCTGGCCCTTATGTCATTGTGTGAATATCAATTGGAGGACAGTAACTTGACTGATGTGACCTTGCATGGAAATTTTAAATATCCAAGGGCATGTTTCAAAGCCTTAAAGTATGGAAATGCATTTGTGAATTTTTTTAAAGGAAAAAAAACCATAAGAAGTCAGCGAAAAATTAAGATTCAATATAGCAGTCTGGTCACACACTCGTTTTCCTTTAACTGGAAATGTTGAATTAGTACCTAAACTTTCTTTAGATATTAAGAGGTATACACTCAGGGTAAATGTATAGGCAGCCCAGGGTTTTAGGTGAACCTGTGTTCAGACAATTATAATTAATTAGATAATAACTATAATTAATTTCACTTAAGAAGACTAATAAGACAATTTTGAAAAGAATATGCCACATTCATAAACCTTAAAATCTTAAATACAGAAGAAGCTTCAGAGGACAAAATCTTACAGTCTCATTCTCATTTAACTTGTCCCATGATCCAAAGTCTTGGCAGTAAAAAAGTATATACCTCAGTAGGCACATGTCAGCTAGCATAGAGCCAGACCTCAGCCTGTGTTCAATATTTTCTTTTCAATTATCAATTTTTATTCTGGTGACTTTGAACTATGACAACATAGACTAGGCAGGCATTCAAAAAAGATAAGAAGGAAATTCACCTTACTCGCATTTTCTGTTTTTGGGCAAAACACTCTAACAAATCAACTTAAAAGAAAAAGGGTCATTTGAGTCAGTTCCTGGTTCAAGACCTTCAGTGTGAAAATTCACAATAGAAGGGGCTCAAGGGAGCTGATCACCTCGTTAGCATTAAAGAATCAGAGAGTGACAAATGCTACAGCACACAGCTCAGCCTCTTTTCTCCAGTTTATATAGTTTGGGACCCCTGCCTAGGCAATGGTACCTTCCTACCTCAATTCTCAAGAGGAAGTAGATAACAAATGTATCTGGGGGAAAGAAGAGTTGGGGAGAAGCTAAGAGCTGTGCAGGGAGAAGAATCTGTTTGAGATGTAAAATAGATAGATAGATAGATAGATAGATAGATAGATAGATAGATAGATACAGAGAAATAAAGGAATAAATTTGCCTCTTAGAAAAACAAACAGTCACCAAATTTGCCAATCTGTTACTGTAAGAAAAGAGAACATTTATACTAATAAAGATTACACACACACACACACACACACACACACACCAGGCCCATATTCCAGGTGATGCTGATTTTTATCAAGTTGATAATTAGCCTAACCATCACAAATTTGTTCTGTTTGAGAGAAATTTATGCATATGTGTATATACATATACATTTCCTTTACTAAGATTTTCTAGTTTATCTCTATTTAATTATCAAGTCAGACCAAGAATTTCATAGCTTTCAGGCAACTTACTGTGTCAGTTGGAGAAACTGATTTTTTTAACCTACAGGTCATTTAGTTATATATTATGGTTTCCAGCTTTGTGATGTTTACAAGACTTCTGCATGTCCAAAGATGTGTGTTCCTGCATCTATATATGTTTTGAAAATTTTTATGGTTATATTGTTTCTACTTGTTAAGTCCTATTCTAATTTTTATATTATTATTATTATTTTATTAATTTATATGCCCATTTATATTCTAATAATAAAGAAAAAAGAGAGAGAAAAGGGTGTGGATTTATTGGGTGGTTAAGAATGGAGGATCTGAGAGGAGTTGGGGGAGTGGGAGCCATAATCAGAGTATATTATATGAAAGCAAATCCATTTTGAAAAAAAATGATAAAGATAAATTTAGAAAAATAAAGAAATCAAAGCAACAAATTCTGGAGAGTATAAAGCAGGACAAGGAAACACTGTTGATGAGAATGTAAATTTGTATAGTCACTACAGAAATTGTTGTGGAGGCTTTTCAAAATAAAACCTGAAAGTAGAGCTATAAAATCGATAACTCATAATAACATACTCAGAAGAATAAAATTCAATAAAGAATAAACTAAGAAAATTTAAAGCCCCCCCTTTTTATTTTTTTTATTTTTTGCATCATACTCCTAATTCTTCTTTTTCAGATCAACAATGGCAGTTCCATCCAGAGGAAAGCTTGAGGCTCTGCCAATTGGTGGGAATCTACGGAAGCCGCAAAGAAGGCATCGGAACACTATCAGAAGTTCTTCGGTGTGTTTCTCTCTATGAAATCACAACCTATGAAGATCAGTGAAGAAAGCAAGGAGAACCAATAGCACAGTGTTGCCAGTGATCAGCAAAGTCCAAATGAAGACCAGCAGAGTAGCAAGGCAAAGGCGAACCAATGCTACAGTATTGTTTACTAACTGTTGGTATACATATACCCTTTCCAAGCATCATATATGGTGTCTCACCACGGGTATCTTCTCAGCAAAACTTCTTCTCACATGTCTGCCTCAGCAAGTACCCTCTCATAACACAGTTTCCAGAAAAAACATTACATGACACAACGGAGTCTTCAAAGAAACCAGACATTTCCACTTCAAAGAATCACGAACTGATTAGTAAAAGAGATATCCTGGTCCCAGAAAACTTTTTGATACCATGATCACCATGGTATTGTTACTTTTAAAAAGGTCCTGATCACGTCTACAGTCACATTCTATAGTTTAATGCATCCTTAAACTATTTACATAAGGCACAGCACAGAATTGTGATTTAAAATATAATAGAATTTCAGCATTTCAAGAATCCCTTCCTACATGTTCCCCACAGTTCACTCTCAGTGCACACATACTAATTACATGACCATGGGCATCATTTTCCTATTGTCCTCATTGCTAGATGCTCATCTGGGATTCGGAGTTGGCAAAAGAACTTGTTTCACCACCTCTGGTTCACATCAGCTAGATAAATAGCAAATTCTATATAAACAGACATTCCTCAGCATCTGCTTTCCAGACTTCAAGCAAGACACAACAGCTGTGCAGCAACAGCACAATAAAACATACCTCACACCATCCATGAAAGAAGCAAGCTGTCAAGCCTTGAGGTGAAATCAATACCCAGTCAGCCAGTTGAGTCTATCAATCGCAGGCAGGTTGTCTTTTCTATGTATGGACTTAGATCTTTCTAAGCATCCTTAGGCGTTTTAGGCAACTGTTTCTGTGTTGGTTGGCTCTGCTTATGGTTTACCTTAAAGTCAAACTGTGGAGGAATAGACAGTTCATTATGAAACTAGGTGACCCATGCAAATCTTTTTCTGTCTACACTAGGATTGGGGTTGTCTCCTTTCTATTTCCTGGCATCTTTTGTTAATCTCAGGATCTTCTGATGAACTTACTAGTTATTTCTCTGTAATCCAATAAGTTCAAGATCCTCAGTTAAAGTATTTGGTATTATTTTCAATCTTCAAGAAATTCTTTCTATATTTCATTTGTTGACAGGTTGCATTCTAATTTTGAAGTACAGTTATTGACTTATTAATTTCTTTTTGAAAAGATTTAACTCTCTTCATTCTTTTTATTTCATCTTTTGTTTAACACTTAAAATTTTATTCCCCTCCTAGTCCACCCTCTGACTGTTCCACATCCCATACCTTCTCCCCACCCCACCCCATCTCCATGAAAATGTCCCCACCCCTACCCCAACCCCAACCCCACCAAAATTCTAAACTCCCTGGGGCCTCCAATCCCTTGAGGGTTAGGTGCATCTTCTCTGACTGAACCCAGACCCAGCATTCCTCTGGTGTATATGTGTTGGGGCCCTCTACTGTATGCTGCCTGGTTGGTGGTCCAGTATCTGAGAGATCTCAGGGATTCAGGATAGTTGAGACTGCTGGCCCTCCTATAGGGTCGCCCTCCTCCTTAGCTTCTGCCAGCTTTTCTCTAATTTAATCACAGGGATCTGCAGCTTTATTTGAATGCAGTATTGCAAAATTATATTGCTTAACTCCTAACCACATTAACTATATATTAATACAATCTTTCTTAATTATGTCCAGTTGTTAAGAATTAAATCACGTATTGTATATCTGACACATATTTTATCTTTTCTCTTGTTTTGGAGATGTCAAAAACAAGAAAAATAATTACCGATATAGCTCACCTAAACAACAAATTGTTAAAATATCTAAAACAAGTTTACATATGGCAATAAGACTATTGTCAGGTTTCTGGCACATCTGCTATTTAAATCTCATCATGATTAAAAAATATATTTACTTTGTTATTTTGGAGATTGTAATTATACCATTTCCTTTCTTCCCTTTCCTCTCTCCCAAACTTCCCACATGTATCTTTCATTACTGTCTTTCATTCATAGCTTTTTAATATTAATGTTACACTCACTCACATATATGCATACATATTCCTTAATATGTTAATAAAATCTCATCATAGTTTCATGTAAGTAAAACCTAACATCCAATCTCCTGACTGCAGTACACATCAGAATAAAGACAGCATGAAACTGAAGGTATGGAAGGGCTTTCAGTGAGGCTATGGGATGTGCAAGACTGCACCAAATCTAAGAGGGGACAATACTAAAATCACACAGAGAGACTTACGACCAAATTCTTCATCATGTAAGGATAAGGCTCATAAAGGTGTTTATAAAAGATAAAAAGTAATGAGGTTTATAAAAACAAGTGTTATGGTTGTACACAAGAAAAACAATAAAATTATGTTTGTTTCAGAGATAATATTCTGGGTGTGTTAAGGGTGCCATAGAACACATGACTTACTACCAGACTGCATAATCAGATCCTTCCCCCAACTCCTAGACTTCTGTTAATGCCTATTTCAAAATCTTTCAGATATTTATTGAATTAGATAGTTCTTTGGTAGAAAAGCAAATTCTTCCAAATGTCTTTAATATTTTAATTGAAGAAATGGGTATATCAGAATAGGAGTGTGGAGGGAGAAGGTGATGAATAAAGTTCTCACTTATAGTAATGGCACAGAGGGATCCTAGCCATTGAGCTAGGCACTGTTAGGAATGTTTTTTTGTATATGATACCAAAAAGAACACTCAGCAACTGATGGAAATCTATATTTATGACCCAACTGGGGGTTAAAAAGGTAATAATGACAAATCAAAGCTATTGAATCAGACCTTTCTGCTAAAGCGATATATCAAAAAGACAATTTCAATTTTTGGGAAATTGTGAAGACACCTTGTAAAATCTAAATGGTATAGGGGTAGTCATCCCAAATTAATTTCCATTGATTTCCTGACTTTTTCCCGTGGAAATAACTGATAGCTCTCCAGAGAGTGGTGGAATACTTGACTAGTTAGGGACTTCCATGCGCATGAATCTTATATATATATATATGAGAACTCTAGGAGAGCAAATTAATAAATACAAAATTTAATATGCAGCAATTGGCTTGACAAAATTTTCTTTATATTTTAAATTTCATTTGCCTTCACTTAAGGTGTGTATGACTAATATTCCAACTTGGGAATGCATTATCTTCCTTTTTGTCACAATTGTGATGTCAGGGAAAGATCTGAAATATCTCATCACTTCTAATCAGTCTTTTTCTTCACTATACCAGAAGTTCTTTGTAACATTCTAAAGTAAAGTAGGAAGCAGATATCATATATGTTCATGGTAGAATGAACATGACCTCATATGTTCATCTATTTGAATGCTTGGTCCCCAGTTGGTAGAACTGATTGAGAAGAATAGGGCATATAGCCTTGTTGGAGGTCTGTCAGTCCGTGTGGGCTTTTAGGTTTCAAAAGGACAACACCATTCCTACTTAGCTGTTTCTGCCTTCTTGGGCTTGGGCATCAGGATGCAAGCTTTCAGCTACTGCTCTAGCCCCATGCCTGCTTGCTGCCATACTCCCCATCACTATGGACATAAACTCTCAGAAAAGATAAACCTTCAATAATCTCGTTTTATAAGTTGCCTTGCTCAAGTTGTCTTTTCACAGCAATCGAAACATAACTAAGACATACAGTTGCATGCATCATGTAATCACAGATTCTGCCCTTGTAAACAGACTACCTCATGAAGTGGCATGCAGCTTTTGTATTCTTATGTATGTCAAGATAAACGTGTTTTCAAATGTGAAGGAGAAAGACCAGTGTATTTACAGTTTATAAGATGTATCCTCTAAACTGAAGAATGCTTCAATAAGTAAAATGATTACATAATGTTCTCATTTGCTATAAAGAGAGACTTCTTTGACAAAGGGCAGTAGCTACAATTATCTGAGGGTATAAAGATTAGACTTAAAATGTAGTAAGGAATTATGCTGGTCTAGCAGAGGGGCATTAGTAGATTCTTTTTTAATGTCTATGACCTCAATGTCGCTGGAAAGCTGGATATGTTTTTACAAGGGAGAGATAAATGGATAGAGAAGGGCCAAGTCCCAGTGGGTACAATCCATGTTACAGGCCCTGCATCAATGGGTACAATCCATATCACACACCCTGCATCAATGGCTCAGAGAACATTGTGGATGAGGGGCAAAAAGATTGTAAGAGCAGAAAAGAAAAAAAAAATATGACCTCTGTGCTAAGAGAACTCTCTGAACAATGACGATAACAATGGACATATTAAAAAAAATAAAGAATAAATTTTCTTGGGGAGCTACCCTTGGGCAAAGAACAATAGACAACTCATGGCTGCTGGGAGAGGAAGAATTTGATTCTCCTAGGGATGAGCTCACTCACTGGTTGACCAATGCAGAGTAGTTAGCTCTGATACCATGTACATCAACAAAATAAGACTCAGCAAGTTGTATTTATGTATTTGTACTTACTTATAAGTGTGTGTGTGTGTGAGTGCGTGTGTGTGTGTGTGTGTGTGATAACAGATAAGGGTTGGAGGTAGGAAACAGAGAAGATAAATAAGGTAATTCCATTTCAATTAAAAACATTTTTTTTTTAAAAAAATGATAATGAAAAGAGATTAGAATGATAAAGCGTAATCTTTTTGATACCATAATTCCATCCTTTCATTTTCTAAGAAAATAGTGTCTGAACGAATGTTTTTGAGTTTCTGAAGTATTATATACCTCTCCTTTCCCCTATTCCTTTCTAGCTGGCTTTATTACACTGTGCATACAACCTTTTCATTTTCCTTGTCTAGTTTGACAAATTTGAATATTTTCATCCTAAGTGAAAAAAGACAAAGTTTGCAATTACTGATGAATTACAAATATTGACATTTCAAAAATAAACCTGTTTATGTAGTCCACAGAATCTAAATACCACAGTGACTATAAAACAAGCATTAGTCATTTACAGAAGTAGATAAAAACATTTTGCTTTGTAAGAATGATTTTCACATATTTCCATATTCTCCTTGAACTTATACTTGCACTTTACCTCCGTAGAGTTGATTTTTAATATAGTGTCTTTGTGCATGATTAGTTTCTTTGATGGTATTTCCATGATTCTATATTCAAAATGTATTTTAGTTTTTCAAAAATTCTGTGACTATAAAAGTCTCTTCATTAGTTATAGGAAAGAAAATCTCGTGGGGGGGGAGGGGGGAGGGAGTCCTGCTGTGGGGTCTCTGCCGTGGGCTTCCCACACTGCTGTGGAGGGTCCCACATTCACGCAGCTGTCGGTGGGCCAGCCAGCGGCTGTATCGACAAGGTTCCAGGATTCCAAAAGCTGAGAATCTGGCGGTGAGACTAGGCAACACGTGGAGTCTGGTTTTCCAAAGCTTTATTGTTCATGGCATGTTGAGTGGGTATAGATGGTATGTGCTTCCCCACCAAAAGCCAGGGGAGCCTAATTTTTAAAGGGAGGGGGAAAAGGGGAGGGAATAACTTAATTAGCTATGCCCCTGGTCTTTTGATAATTCATTAATATTTAAATCTCTGGAGGTGGAGACTTGTTAATCACGCCCTCCACCTGTGTCCTACATGACTGAAGGTGGCAGGTTAAATGGAGTTACCTCATCCAAGGCCCAACAATTAGTATATACCTTCTATCTTAACAATTACACTCAATGAATAATAAAATAAATCACCCAATAATTTACACAATTTAAAAAACTACTAAACATTAATTTTATTTGAAATACATTTGAACTGAAATACTCTTTTCAGTGATCATAGATATTTGTAAAACAACAGAATTCAGTATGAAAGGGTTAGTATTCAATATTAATATTTTATCCTTTTTAAAAAAATTGACAGAGAAACATATATAACCACATATATGGAAACAATAATTCCTCTATTTTACATTCAAGAATTATTTTTAAAACTTATGTAAAATGTAATTCCCCAAATTTAAAGACCAAATAGTGACAAGAATTATTATTAACCTAAATTGTCTGTCAGCAGATGACTAAATAAAATTATTATTTAATTTTTATAGCAGCAAAAAATTTAAAAACTTGCAAAAATATTTTAAAATCTTTACTTATTACAACAAAAATTTTCTATATTGTTAGAGAAATAGAAAGAAGACTTTAAATGAAAAAATTTAAAGTGACTATGCATTACCTTAGCTTCCTTTAACTGTGGACATCCTGTTCAGAATTGTTAGAGAAGGAACTGGAACAATTGCCAGGTTATTTATTTCCAGTTTTCTCAATAATGCATTTTATTAAACTATGTCTATTACTAAAACCATCACAAATATCACTATGAACACAATGGAACTGCTTTCTCATCTGCATTTATTTATCACAGGCCCTGCCCACAGGCTGGCCTTACTCATATTTGTTGAGTTATCCTTGGTACCAATGTGGTGATAAATACTGACCCACACAGTCTCCAGTCTTCAAAACAGTGCAGGCTAGGAGATCTTCCCATAATAGTTACGCAATAACATGTCCTTGAAGATTTCTAAATATAAGAGAGGAATCCGAGGAAAGGAGAAGGCAAGTGAAGAAGAGGGAAGGAAGGGGGGGTGGAGTGGGAAGAGTTACGTGAATATGTTTCTGTTTTTGTGCTTCAGATTACTATGGTTGCCTCATGCTTTAGGAGGGGCGTGATTTTCGCCAACTGAAGATAGTTTTATGTTTAAAGTCCTGGGGACTCTTGAGAGGGTGCATAAATGTGAAAGTCCAGAGAAGGTCTGTGGCCACAGCTGCTCCCTCTGCTGCTGTCCCAGCTGCTACTGGTCCCTGCTGCTGCTACTGGCTCCTGCTGTTGCTGGTTCCTGCTGCTGTATTTGCTGTATTGGATTGCTGTATAGCTGTATTGCTGTATTGCTGTATTGCTGTATTGCTGTATTGCTGTATTGCTGTATTGCTGTATTGCTGTATTGCTGTATTGCTGTATTGCTGTATTGCTGTATTGCTGTATTGCTGTATTGCTGTATTGCTATATTGCTGGTTCAAGATATCCTGACTAAAGAGAATAAACTCTCCCCCAAGGAACTGATTACCCAGCAGGAAGTAGTCTAAACAGATCTAAGCCCCCTTTCCCTTTTAACCTTCTTTCTCTCCTACCTAGTGTTGAGGGGTTGCAAAGAATTGGAGTGGAAAGGGTTCTAAGAGGAGTAGATGTTACAGCCCAATAAAGTAGCCTCAATAACCATACAAAGGAGAGAGACTTGGGAAGAAGGAGAGGGGGAGGGGGAGGGGAATGGGAGGGAGAGGGGGAGGGGAGGGGGGAGGGGGAAGGAGGGGGAGGGGATGGAAAGGTGAGGAGGAGGGGGAGGGGAGAGGAAAAGGGAGATTGAAAGATGTAAAGAACAATGGAGGGAAGGAGCAGACAGAGCAAGAAGGAAACCAAAATGGTTAAGTAGTAAAGCCAGTAATCAATTCTCCTTGAGAAGAATTTGTATTTTGACTTTCACTTGGTGAAAAGAGACTGGAAGTTCTGAAGTAAAAACAGAACAGTTCTGTATCACACAACTGTGCACATAAATTTAGAAAATAGCAAAGCCTGGTGAATGCCCCTCTTTGTGATTCTGTACTGAATTTAAATAAAAATTTGTCCAAAGTAAAAATTCTATAGGTTTTGATAGCTTAATCAAAATAGATTCTTGAAATTTAATATTCAAAATTGTATGTTATAGTTCAACCTTTTTAAAGTTAAATTATTTACATTTCAAATGTTGACTCCCTTTCCAAAGCCCCGTTCAGTTCTTCACTCTAGCCTCTCTCCATTTTGTTCGGAGAGGGTACACTCCCACCCCACCCTGTCCCTTTTCTTCACCTTATACCCCACAGCATCCCTCTTTCCTGAGGCATTGAGTCTATTCAGGATTAGATGCATCCTCTCCCACTTTAGCCAGACAAGGCAGTCCTCTGCTACATATGTACTGGGAGCCATGGACCAGCCCATGTATGCTCTTTGGTTGGTGGCTTAGTCTCTAGGAGCTCCCAGGGGTCCAGGATAGTTGATATTGTTGGTCTTCCTATGGGGTTGCCATTCCTTTCAACTCCTTCAATCCTTCTCCTAATCCTTCCATAGGGGTTCACAACCTGGGTCCAATGGTTGGCTGTATGTATGTGCATTTGTTTCAGTCAGCTGTTGATAGAGCATCTCATGCTAGGCTCTGTCTGCAAACATAACATGGCATCAGTAATAGTGTCAGGGTTTGGTGCCTGCACATGGGATGCATGCTGCAGTGGGGCTGATCACTGGGTGACCTTTCCTTCAGTACTGCTTCCTTTTTGTCCCTACATTGCCTTTAGACAGGAACAATTCTGGGTTAAAAATTTTGAAGATGAGTGTGTAACCTCATGTCTTAACTAGGGCAATGTCTATCCACTAAAGGTGGTCTCTTCAGGTTACATCTCCCCACTGTTGGGCATTTCAGCTAAAGGCATCCCTATTGAATCCTGGAAGCCTCTCAGGTCTCAGATTTCTGTGAATTTCTAGAGGTTCCCCTGCCCCCATCTCCACAGCTGCATATTTCCACTCATTTTCCTGGCCCTCTGGGCCTCGTTCCTGTCTCACTTCCTACCTGATCCTGCTACACCTTCTCCTTCCTCTCTCCCACCCAGGCTCTTCTTCCCTTTGAATCCTATGATTATTTTGTTCCCCTTTGTAAGTGGGATTGAAGTATCCTCACTTGGGCTTTCCTTCTTGTTAAACTTCATTAAGGTCTGTGAGTTATATCATGGTTATTTTGTACTTTTTGGCTATGAGGACAATAAGTATGGATTAGCTATGGTGTGGATGGATGAAAGGATGTAGGAGTGCACGAAAGGTGTGGCTTCAAGCATCTACAAAGAGACGTTGTATCTCTTGTGTCTAGGCTCAGAAACATGTGTGTCATATGTGTTACAGTTCAAATCTGGTTATTTCAGGGTTCAGAACGTGAGGAATTTCTCATTTCTCATCCTTTTTGTAGTTATAATTTAAGTGGCTTTCAACTTCTGCAGATAAATACCATTGAGCTCAATGGCTTCTGAAACAGTGCCAATAAACATTAACATACATATGTATACATACATCTAATACATATGCATATCATGTACCTATATGATGTCATTGGGATTACTATAATTTTAATTCATTATTTGTCTTTCAGATTTATCCACATTTATCTGGTTAGATCTAGCTTCTTTTTGATGGTGCTACTACAGCACTCTTACAACAATCAATTTAGCTATCTTTACAATGGTGAAATCATTTCTGCTGTATAAAAAAATCACCCTCATAAGCATGTCTTTTTACATCATTATTTCACTAGTAACATGGGAATTCATTTTTAAAAAAAAAATTTACTGGATATTTTATTTACATTTCAGATGCCATTTTTCCTCCCTAGAAAACCCCTATCCCATGCCTCCTTCTCTTTTTTGCTTTTATACAATTTTTTAAAATGTTACTCAAAGGCTTTATAAGTTTGGTAATACTCAAAATAAGATGCCCATACAATCAGAAGTGTAACCCAATACCCAACCTAGATATATCATCTATCTTTGACTGGCAGAGACATGTGAACATCCGCCTCCATGTTGCCCACTCCTCTCTCTCTTGTCACCTAGCTCTTCCTCTCCTTCTCCTCCTCCTCTACTTACTTCTCCTCTTCTTCTCCTTACTCCTCCCACCTTAGCTCCTCCTATATATCACCCTTTCTGTTAAACCAAGACTTTTCTCTTAAGATACAATTAGAGCATAACTACACCAATTTGTGTTAGTAAGGTACAAGATAGACCTAATACCCAGCCCATCATTTTGTTGACTAACCAGAACCTCTGTCATCCCTCTTAACTAAAAGACTTAGTTCTGAACTTGGCTTTTTTTTCTTGGCTTTAGAATGAATGTCAGCTCAAAACCATCCTCTCAAATCTTTTCTCTCAAGTAAATAGCTGGGATTGGCTATGAGACTATAAGTTTTTAACCCCATCAGAAATCCAGAATGACTGAGTTAACTGAAATTAAGGGAAGCACAAAGCATAGCTTCTAAAACATAGCCAATTTATAGAGACCGTTGAACACCTGAACAGTCCCTATACTACAAACTTTGGAGCATCTGATCTTCAGCCTTCTGGCCTAGGATCATCTGACAGACCTTAGTGATGCAGAATTATTAAGGGATGATTACTCTGTCTTGGCAGATATAATCAGTCGACTATTCTGCAAGTATGTCCTTTTCTGGACAGTAACTTGTCTGTAGATGGAAAGAGGCAATTCTTGCCCAGTGACTGTCTCACCACAACTGGAGTAACTTCAAAGATGCTCAATTTCTTCTTAGAATCCAAAGACAGAAAGCTGTCAGGAGTAGACAGGTCTCTAACCAAAATGAACATTAATACAGAAATGTTTGTAAGGTCAATTCTGTGGACTTCTGACGTTTTGAAAACCAACTATCCATGTAAGGCTATCTGGACTGTTGTCTTATAACTCCTCTCAGCTCTTTCTAAATAAAATATAGAAAACATCCTAACAATAAACTCAGAGCCATGAATTTGCTATAGGCCCTTAACTCACAGGCTAACCATCTCAAATCAGTTAGAAAAGTTAATGAAGGACTGGGTCTAAGCCTTGTGTTCCTAAATGTGTTATATAGGAACATTGCCTATGAGAGTAACAGTATTCATCTCACTTTTATATCAATAAGAAGCTCATACCAATGAAAACCTTAAATTTGAAATCAAAGTAAATTTTGTACCATTTAAGAAATTATAACTTCAGCTTAACAACAATTATACTTATTACTACCAATAGGTTATGGCTATGCAATAAATCCTAGCTAATCCTCCCTGTTCCAACAAAACCACTACTTTTCCCTAGAAAAACAGCCCAATATTAACCACTTCAGTCCCCAAGCCCAGAGAATAGGGGCGCCAACTCTTCATTAACTTCTTCAAGCTGATTATGGGCATTGAGATATTAGACGAAGGGCAGGGGAAAGGGTAAATTGATAAACATCTGACACTGTGTCTTCACTGCTTCCAGCTGGAATTCCAGGACAACAGAGGTTCGAGCAGGTCTGCTCAGCTTGCTTGATGAATAGATACACCGAGGCTGTGTATTATGCGATATACAATTCTCAAAACAAATTTTAGTATCAAGATAATTTTTTTGTTTAAATTCTGGAATCTAGCCTTCTGGAGGCCTGCCTTTATCATGTCTAATCCATATAATTCTGGGAGTTTCTATGAGGGTGTCCTCCCACCATCATCTCATTCCCGCCTCCCTGCTCTCAAATTCCCCAACACTAGGGAATCCAAACTTTCAGGCACCAAGGCCGTCCACTTCCACTGTTGCCTAGCAAGACCACCCTCAACTACCTATGCAAGTGGAGCCATGAGTCCCTCCCTTTGTGTTCTCAGGCTGGAGATTTTAGAATGGCAACTCCAGCTTGTTTCTTAGGACCATTTGCTTGAAAAATTGTTATCTAGCCTTTTACTCTAAGGTAAAGTCTGTCTTTGTCACTGAGGTGGGTTTCATGTTTAAGTATCCAGTCCATTAGCCTATGTCTTTTAACTGGGGAATTGAGTCCATTGATGTTGAGATATAAGGAACAGTGATTGTTGCTTCCCGTTGTTTTTGATATTAGAGGTGGAATTATCTTTGTGTGGCTATCTTCTTTTGGATTTGTTGGAATAGGATTACTTTCTTGCTTTTTCTAGGGTATAATTTCCCTCCTTGTATTGAAGTTTTCCCGATATTATCCTTGGTAATGCTGGGTTTATGGAAAGATACTGTGTAAATTTGGTTTTGTCATGGAATATCTTGGCTTCTCCATCTATGGTAATTGAGAGTTTTCCTGGGCTGGCATTTGTGATCTCTTAGGGCCTATATGACATCTGTCCAGCATCTTCTAGCTTTTATAGAATCTGGTGAGAAGTCTGGTGTAATTCTGATAGGTCAGCCTTTATACATTAGTTGTCCTTTTTCCCTTACTGCATTTAATATTCTTTATTTGTTTCACGCACTTGGTGTTTTGATTGTTATGTGACAGGAGGTATTTCTTTTCTGGTCTAGTCTATTTGGTGTTCTATAGGCTTCTTGTATGGCCACACTTGGGGGCCAGAAATGTTGAGAACTGCACTACCCCATGTTTGGGGGCCAAAATGTCAGGGACCGTTCTGTCAAGGTTGAAACCCCCACTGCCAAAAGCCTTAGGGACTAAACTGTTAGAGCCTGCACTGCCCCAAGCTGCTCAGGTCCACGGGTTGGGGTTCAGCAAGAGAGAGAGTGAGGATGGATGGGAGGAATGGAGACCAGACAGTGTGTGATTCAATCCCATTTATTCTTCAGTCTCTCTTCCTAGTTCAAGTCCCAAGTCTTGAGTTCTAGTCCCTAGTTCTTACTTTCTAGTGCCTCCAAGTTCCAAGTTATTTTTTCCAAGTTCTTCCTCCATGTGCCTGCTACCTAATGCCTAATAACTAACTCCAAGTTGTTCTCTCCTAATGCCTAATTCCTACTTCCAAGTTGTACTCCAAGTTGTACTCTCTGAAGTGTCTGATTCTCTGTTACTCCAAATTGTTCTGAACTCTCCTGTCTGCCTCTTGCCTTTACATGTCTCACTTCTAAGCCACGCCTCTAAGTCATGCCTTTTATCATGCCCTTAGGTCTTGTCTCTAAATCTGATCTTTAAGTCACGCCCTTAAGTCACACACCTTTAAGTCTCACACACCCAAGGAAAAATCCTGGGTATCTAAAGCAAGATGTTATCAGAGTGTGCTCAGCTGTTGTAGGCTAATGCAATCAAGTCTCTGGTCAGGGTATATGGCTCAAGATGGCTGCAAGGATGATAGCTGCTTTCTGTCGGCTCCCCACATTTATGGGCATCTCATTCTTTAGATTAGGGAAGTTTTCTTCTATAACTTTGTTGAAGATATTTATTGGCCCTTTAAGTTGGGGGATCTTCACTCTCATCTATACCTATTATCCTTAGGTTTGGTCTTCTCATTGTGTCCTGGATTTTCTGGATGTTTTGTGTTAAGAACTTTTTGCATTTGCATTTTGCACTATTTTGAGGGTTGTGTCAATATTTTCTATGGTATCTTCTGCACCTGAGATTCTCTCTTCTATCTCTTGTATTCTGTTGGTGATGCTTCCATCAATGACTCCTGATGTCTTTCCTAGGTTGTCTATCTCCAGGGTAGTCTCCCTTTGTGATTTCTTGATTGTTTCTACTTACATTTTTATGTCCTCGATGGTTTTGTTCAATTCCTTCACCAGTTTGTTTATGTTCTCTTGTAATTCTTTAAGGGATTTTTGTGCTTCCTCTTTAAGGGCTGCTACCTGTTTACCTGTGTTCTTCTCAAATTCTTTGAGAGTGTTATTTATGTCCTTCTAAAAGTCATCTATCATCATTATTAGAAGTGATTTTATTTTATTTTAATTTTTTGGGTTTTTTGTTTTGTTTTTCATTTTTTTTTATTGAATATTTTATTTACACTTCGGATGCCATCACCTTTCCCCATCCCCCCTCCCCTTTAGAAAACCCCTATCCCATGCCCCCTTTTCCTTTTTGCATTTATACACTTTTTAAAAAAATGTTAATAAAGGGCTTTATAAGTTTGGTAATGCTCAATCAGAGGTGTAACCTGAAAGACCCCCACAAGGGGACCCTCACCCAAGTCTGGACCTGCACGCCTCAAGGACACACGAGAGACCTTCTTGATGCAATTGCAGAGGAGGTTTAATGACGAGGGCCCTCGGGCAGGAATATATCTCACGCAAGAGATAGAGGTTCCGACCCGGAACCCAGGAAACTTGGGATATTTATGGGTAGGGTTTGGGGAGAGCGGGAAAATTTGGTGCGCTTACATATGATTAGATATTTCAAACATCAGCAACTTGCAGAAGCAGCTACGTGTGAGCTGGCAGGATGACTAGATACTTTTGACCATGAAACCTTGGACTTCTCGAAAAGGGAGAGAGAAAAGTAAACACCAGATAGCCCATTACTTGGGCTTGTCTGGGCACGTCTTAGCATGCCTTTTCATTTGGGTCACCCTGTCCCTGCAGGGGGTTAATATTTTTATTATGACTATATTTAACAAATTGCTGGTGGTCTTTGCTGACCATGAATTTTTGTTATTGTTACAATGCTGCTTTCAAATTTTGTTCTCACAAACCCACTACTCAACCTAGGTATATCAACTATCTTTGACTGGTGGAGACACGTCAATATCTGCCTCCCTGTCTTCCCCATCTTTCTCTCTCTCTCATCACCTTGCTTCTCCTCTCCTTCTCCTCCTCTCCTTACTCCTTCTCTTCCTCTCAATACTCCTCCCACCTTAGCTCCTCCTACATATCACCCTTCTTGCTAAAATAAAACTTTTCTCTCTAAATAGAATTAGAGCATAATTATGCCAATTTGTACCAGTGAGGTAGAAGATAGTCCTAATACCCAGTCCATCATTTTGTTGACTAACCAGAACCTCTGTCATCTATCCTAACTAAAACACTTAGTTCTGAACCTGGCTTTTTCCTTGGCTTTAGAATGAATGTCAGCTGAAAACCATCCACTCAAATCTTTTCTCTCAAGGTAAATAGTCAGGATTGGCTATGAGACTATAAGTTTTCAACCCCATCAGAAATCCAGAATGACTGAGTTAACTATAATTGTGGGAAGCACAAAGCATAGCTTCTAAACCTTATCCAATTTATAGAGACCTCTGAACACCTGGACACTCCCTCTACTACAAAATGTTGGAGCATCTGTTCTTCAGCCTTCTGGCCCAGGATCATGTGACAGACCTTAGTGATGCAGAATTATTAAGGGCCTATTACTCTGTCTAGGCAGATATAATCAGTCGACTCTTCTGCAAGTGTGTCCTTTTCTGGACAGTAATTTGTCTGTAAAAGGAAAGAGACAATTCTTGTCTAGTGGCTGTCTCACCACAACTGGAGTAACTCCAAAGATGCTCAATTTCTTCTTAGAATTCAATATAGGAAGCTGTCAGGAGCAGACAGGTCTCTAATCAAAATGAACATTAATACAGAAATGTTTGTCATGTCAATTCTGTGGACTTCTGATGTTTTGAAAACCAACTATCCATGTAAGGTAATCTGGACTGTTGCCTGTTAACTCCACTCAGCTATTTCTAAATAAAACATAGAAAACACCCTAACAATAAACTCCAAGCCATGAATTTGCTGTAGTCCCTTAACTCACAGGCTGACCATCTCAAATCAGTTAAAAAAAAGTTAAAGAAGGACTGGGTCTAAGCCTTGTATTCCTAAATGTGTTATACTGGTACGATGCCTATGAGAGTAACAATATTCATCTCATTTTTATATCAATAAGAAGCTTGTACCAATGAAAACCTTAAAATTTGTAATCAAAGTAAATTGGTGCTGTTTAAGAATTTATATCTTCATCTTGATACTAATTATACAGATTTCTACTAATAGGTTATGGCTATGCAATAAACCCTAGCTAATCCTCTCTATTCCCTCAAAACCACTACTTTTCCCTAGAAAGACAGCTCAACATTTACCACCTTAGTCCCCAAGCCCAGGGAATAGGGGCGCTGACTCTTCATTAGCTTCTTCAAGCTGATTATGGGCGTTGAGATATTAGAAGAGGAGTGAGGGGAAGAGTAAATTGATAAGCCTCTGATGCTGTGTCTTCACTGCCTCCAGATGGAATTCCAGGACCTCAGAGGTTTGAGCAGGTCTTCCCAGCTTGCTTGGTGAGTAGATACACCAAGGCTGATTATTCTGCAATATACAATTCTTAAGACAAATTTTAGTATCAAGATAATTTTTTTAAGAGGGCTGACATTTTATTAAGGATGTTGGTTCTAACCGCTTTTCTTTTTTTCCCCTTCTTTTATTGGATATAATATTTACATTTCAAAATTTATCCCCTTATAACATTCCCCCCACCACCCAGGAACCCCTTATCCCATTCCCCTCTCCTGCTTCTATGAGGGTGTGCACCCCCTATCCCCCACTCCCCCTCCCCACCCTCAGATTCCTCCCCCCACTCAGTGTTCAGCCTTCATGGGACCAAAGATCTCCTCTCCCACCTATGCCCCAAAAAGACATCTTCCCCTACATATACAGCTGGAGTCATATGTCCCTCCATATGTGCTCCTAGGCTGGTAGTTTAGACCCTTGGGAGCTCTGGCTGGTTGCTATTGTTGCTCTTCTCATGGGGCCACCAACCCTTTTGGCTCCTTCAGTTTACTTTCTAATTTCTCCATTGGGAACCTTTGATCAGATTAATGGTTAGCTGTGAGTATCTGCCTCTGGGTATGTCAGACTCTGGGGGATAGAAGTGGTTTTAAATCTGAATCTTGATTTCCTAGTAATATGGAAAATTCAGGATTTTCTTGTGTGGAAGAACTAGGTTCTAATGATGCCAAGTACCCTGGGTTGCTGATGCTTATGTTCTTGCACTTACCTTTCGCCATCTGGATCTCCTCTTAGTGCTACCTGCCCTGTCTCTGACTGGAACCTATCTTTCCTATTATTTTGGTTGTATCAGAACTATGTGGGTTGGGTGTTACTACTGGGGTTAGAGCTGGGGCCTGTGGGGAGCCGAAAGAAGGCAGCTATCATCCTTGCAGCCATCTTGAGCCATATACCCTGACCAGAGACTTAATGCATTAGCCTATAACAGCTGAGCACACTCTGATAACATCTTGCTTTAGATACCCAGGATTTTTCCTTGGGTGTGTGAGACTTAAAGGTGTGTGACTTAAGGGCGTGACTTAAAGATCAGATTTAGAGACAAGACCTAAGGGCATGATTAAAGGTGTGACTTGAAGGCGTGGCTTAGAAGTTAGACATATAAAAGATGAGAGGCAGACCGAAGAAATCAGTAGACATTAGACACTCAGAGGAGTACAACTTGGAGAAAAACTTGGAAGTTGGAATTAGGCATTAGGACAGAACAATTTGGAGATCAGAGAATCAGACACTTCAGAGAGTACAATTTGGAACTAGGAATTAGGTTAGACAGTACAACTTAGAGTACAACTTGGAACTAGGAATTAGGTTAGAGAGTATACCTTGGAGTACAACCTGGAGTAGGAATTAGGCATTGACGAAGAAGACACTTGGACTAGAGAACTCGGAAGAAGAATTATTATTAGACATTAGGCATTTAGCACTTGGAGAAAGAACTTGGAACTTGGAGGCATTAGGGACTAAGAACTAGGGACTAGGAACTCAAGACTTGGGACTTGGACTAGAAAGAGAGACTGAAGAATAAACGGGATTGAATCACACTCTGGTCTCCATTCCTTGCATCTGTCCTCACTCTCTCTCTTGCTGAACCCTGACCAGTGGACCAGAGCTGCTTGGGGCAGTGCAGGCTAACAGTTTAGTCCCCAAGGCTTTTGGAAGTGCGGGTTCCAATATTGACAGAGTGGTCCATGACATTTTGGCCCCCAAACGTAGGGCAGCTAGGGCCACAACAGGGGCCCAAGATCTGCTCAGTGCTCAGGAGCAGACAGGAAGGATTCAGTGCTCCAGGCCAGGAGTGACTTTCTGGGTCCTAGTGGGTCCCAGTTACTCCGTGTTTGAGGTGGGTGTTGCTGTCTGCTTACCTAAGATAGTGCCCCAGTTAGGGATCCTGGGAGGCCTGCTTCCTCTGGGTCCTGTGAGATTGGGGGCAGAGCTGCAGCCCAGGATCTGCTCAGTGCTCAGGCCCAGACCGGGAATTATTTTCATTGTAAAGTCCTTTATGTATGGAGCTTTCTACATAGACATAACAAATGAGGATTGAAATTTCTAGTTTCTTTGGAAACTCAGTTGTGCTATGTGATACTTTTCTGGTAGTTGTTTTATGAATGGTCACATGATGTTTTTCTGGAAGCTGTCTTGTGAGAGGATGTTTTGCTGAGAGATTTGAGAGTTTGTTTTGCTGAAGCTGGCATTAGAGAGTACTCATGATGTTTGGAAAGTAAACATAGAAGCCCCCTGGACAGTGAAATGACACTCTTGCACTGCTGTGCCTTGCAATGCTTTGCTGGCCTTTGTTTTTAGAAAGAAATGCACCAAAGCACATCTCATGGCATTCTGGCTGCTTCATACTGCTTCTGCTGAGTTGTGCCAAGTAAGTGGAGCCTCGAGGTTTCTGCTGGATTAAGCCATAGCTACAGATTCGTGTTTCACGCTTGCTATGGACTGGACTGTTGATATCCTGACACTGAAGACTGGGATATACCTAAAATACTACTTCTAAATGGGTACACAGCTCCCTTTGTCTATTTAGCCATCTTTTTTCCCTACCTTTGGTCAGTGTCGTAGAAGGGAGGTTCAAGTGTTAAAGAACCCTAAATAAAGTAGGCTTTGAAAAATGTAAGCCTACAGATGAAAATACAAACATACACAAAAATTTAAAATGTTCATTATTAAGTAAAGTTGACTAAATGTATTAATTCATATTGCCTACAACTTTTATTAATTCATTGGAAATAGGATAACAATTATGCGTAAAAGACCAATGCCTTGCTGCTTGTATTACAGCTCAATGTGCGTAAAAAACAAACTGACATTCATGAAACCAATGAGCCAAGTGGTATAGATTCTCTCTTCTGGAGGTGTGAGCAACCACAAATGCATAGGCACAACTAAAGATAAAATTGGAGATTAAAGTACTCATTGGTAAAGAAATTTTAAGAAACATCTAAGTGGCTCTTGGGCACAAAAGGGTTACTTATGCTGACTGAGTCACGGAAATAGACAACAGTATGGCCACAAAAGAGTTTTATGTAACTCAGGATGGTTGTAGTATGTTAAAGAGGCAGAGTATTACACAATGAGGCTGGAGAGTGATCAAGGGTCAGACTAATGAAAATTTTTTGGCATGGTAATCCATCTGAGTTTTATCCTTCACATGAAGCCAATTTCAGAAATATTATCAAGTATTAACATAGCTGAAAATCTGGGTTTTAGGAAAATTATGCTGTTTAAAAATAGAATAGATTGGAAAGCTGATCATACGTGTTGTCAGAATACCTGCTAGGAGCTATTCAAATAACCCAGACAGAGAAAAATGAGGCCCTCAAATGAGGCAATATTCCCTCTGAATGAAAATGTTCTTAGCTGATAGTATTCTCAAAGACTGAAGAGTGTTGAATTTACATTATCAGAAGATCACTCGTTTGTCACTTTTGTAAGGAGTGCAGGCCACTATTCTTTAAAATTATATTTGTCTATTAAGGAGACTTATATCCATCTTTGCAGCTGGAAACTTGACATCTCTATGGGCCGTGGCAAACACATTACCTCTACGTTATCCCTCTTTTACTGCATCATTTAAAGATTTATTTGGTCTTTGTGCTTGATTGCCTTTGCCCTCTTCCTCTCTTAAAGATGATGCGCTATTCCCTTTAAAGTCTCAGCCTGTCCCATTCAGATTTGGTGTAACTTTCCTCACCAGCAGGTATCAAAGATAAAACTAAGTGTCAAAATAAAAGAGAATGTATTTCCCTTTACAACAATTCAGATGTTAATGCTGATAAAGTTTTCATTCTCTTGATTTGTGGTGTCTCAAACTAGTTTTCACCTCTTTGGGAAGAAAATCATCCATTATTCTTTAAGATTGATTTTAGATAAGCAACTAATGAAAAGTACTTTCTAGACAATGCCAAGCTGTTTCCAAATCTCCGTGGAAATGGAGGCAGAACGTACTTGATCATCTTCAGCAAATCATTAGAATTTTTTTATCTTGGCAAGAATTCATCACCTGGATTAAAATCCGGAATATTTGTGCCTAGGTCTCTATTAAAATACTTAACTCTCCATGGGTTGTGATAATCAATTGCATATTGCTCTTACCCATTTCTTCTTTGATGTCTATCACACGGGTCTTTAGATGGCTGCCTCTTATGACTGCAGCTTTAATTACAGTCCCTTGCAAACAAGAAATTCAATTTATTTATAATCAGATCACATGCTAATCTAATATTTCAGCATCGAAACTATGATCAGAGTCTAAGCCCTATAATAGCCCAGTGTAAAATGCTTTAATTGAATCACAAAGGGAGAAAGCTGTAATCCCATAAAGCAGCCTCAGGAACTTGACATGCTGAGAAGGCTTTTCTGGAACTTTTTAATTGCATGACACAGCAGGCATCATAAGTCTATAAAAAAGGGCTGTATTTCCTATAAACAATCATGTTATATAATTTAAAATGCTGTGATAGTAATTCTAGTTTTTGAGCTCAGTGCCTCATCCTCATTAGTCAATACGAATCCTTCAGGCTTATAAAAATGTCTGTTTGAGCAAAAGCGTAAATGCTCATACTTTGGTAAATTGTGTCTGTGAGAAGGTAGGGGCCCCAAATTCAACAGATATAGAAAATGTTTGGAGAAATACCTGAGCCTATATCTCAGCCTTTCTACTTTGGATCATGGGCTGTAGTTTTTATCTCTCTGTCTTGGCAGGACTAACTCCAGAATTCCTACATAAGAAGTACTTCAGGTGACAACTTGATAAAAAGCAGAGACAACAGGAATTGGCTTAGAACTGTCTTTGCATGAAAAATGGACTGTTTTTATTTCTAATACAGGTTTATTCTAGATGCCTGTGTGGAAAATAGGATATGTCATGTAGTCAAACCGTTCAGCCATTCTGTGGTCATAAGCCTTAGCTATGAAATTTACCATTTAAAGGCGAGTGGTTGTCAGAGCTGTCAAATATGTTCTGTGCTTACCACGAAAACAAAAAATGCTCTGTCTCCTTCTTTTCTTCCTTTCCTTCTCTTCTGGTCCGAAGTACTGATACCAGTTGACTCTATCATATCAGTTCCCTGTCCTTGCCAAGGACAAATTCCTTTGTTTACCATCCATGTTGGATCTTGTGGTAGGAATCACCAAGGCAACAGTAGAGTGGGTGGTTGGATTATTTATTTTTAAAATTATTCAAGACTGCAAGTCTTACACATTTGTCTCTTACATAAAGTATGGCATGTTTTGATTGTTGTGATTGTTGTTCAAAGTTTCTTCTTGCCTCAGTCTTATTTCCTGGTGTTGGGTTACTTTGACAAAGTATTGTAAGTAAGGTAAATGGTGAGCGACAGGAAGCCCAAGGCCATTTAAAAAAATGTACAGAAGCCTCATTCCTTGGACTAGAGATCACACTTCTTCCATTCACAAGATAGAATGAGCCAGGAAGTTAAACCTATTTTCCCACTTTCTAAGACTATCAATCCAATTCAGAAAGATTCATTCCAAATGTCTCATTCACTAAAAGCATCAACTAGGGGGTTAGGAATTCAACACAAAACATTCTGACCAAGTAACTCAGAGAACTAACTAGGAAGAAAATCTCAAGGTGGTGTTCAAGTCAATTTGTTTTATTTTATTGTAAGTAAGCTAATAGCAATATTCAATGGCTGACTTATACTGAAAATTATTTTAAGGATGCTAGTATTATTATACATCATAGGTAGGCTGACTAAATTTATGTTAGTTTGGCACAATCTATAGTTACCTGAAAGGAGGGAGCCACAATTGAGAAAACACCTCCATGAGACCAGGCTGCAGTCAAGCTTGTATGGCATTTTCTTAATTAGTGATTGATGGAGTAGGAGATAGCCCATTGTGAGTGGTGCCATCCCTGGACAGGTGGTAGTGGGTCCTGTAAGAAAGCAGGATGAACAAGCCATGGGAAGCAATCCGGCAGGCAGCACCCTTCCAAGGTGTCTGCATCAGCTCCTCCCTCAAGGTTCCTGCCCTGCTTGAGTTCCTGTCCTGACTTCCTTAGGTAATAAACAGCAATATGAAAATGCAAACCAACTAAACTCTTTCCTCCCCAAGTTGTTTGTTATCATGGCATTTTATTACAGCAAAACAATAAATAAAACAGTAGGTAGTGTCTTTTTTAAATATTACCTCATGATGAAATAGTAACTTCCATGTTCATGTATGACTTACAATCAGAATACAACTTTTTACTTAATAAAATTGGTTACTATTCCTTGGCAATCAATGACACGCAACGTTTCAAAGAATGGTTATTGCAACTTTGATGTCATTGAAAATGTCACGTGAATCTAGATTTATTTTACTCACACACATATATTATTCATATATGTGGTCACAGATAAACAACTATACAATTTTTGTACAAAATATACTGTATGTTGAATGAAACTTCCCTGGTCACTCCTAAACAGAGTACATGCATTCCTGAATTTCTCCCACATATTTTCCTTGTTTCATAGAGATCTTTTTCTATATCATGTCCAGTTCTGACATCATAATTACCTTCTTGCTCTGTTAGTGACTACCATTGTTCTTTTCTCTATAATTCACACTGATTATATTCTTTATCACAATATTTTACACTTTCTTATAAAACTCTCCTTTCAATTATGTTGATCACCTACCCAAGTGTTTATTAAATTTTATAAAGACCATTATAGGTAGGCACTGGCTCTGACTTCAAGAACTCACAGAAGACAGAAACAATAATCAAATTATTACATAACTAATTATAAAAGTACAAGTATAATTAGCACCACCAATTTAAAAAGATAAATTTTTCTCTAAGTGCAAAAAGAAAAGACAAATTGTTTTTTCTGCTATAAGGATGAAAAATGTTTCCTTTCAGCAGAATACAATGAGCGGATACATGAGTAGTTAGTGGACAGTGAATATGCTAAGAGGGAGAAAGGGGGTGAAATATATTTTGTAATTTGACATTTTAATAATAAATATGCTTGGATATATACACATGTAAATGTGTATGCATACAAGTTATCATAGGCTTGTCTGTGATCAGATTGCATTAATTGTTTTCACACAGAGTGAGCAGTGAACACATTTGCCTTGAATCCTTTCTGGTTTTGCCTTCTTGTAGTGACACTCACTATGCACTCTGGCAGTTTTCCACCACAGAGGCATCTCTGTCTCCTTACTTCTGGTCCCAGAGGTTTTCACCAGGTCCCTAGGCATTTGCTTTACCTAGGCAGAGCATCCTAGAAAATACTGATGGAATACTTGTCCCAGAGGCAATCAGCATCAAAAGGGCAGCAGAGGTTGTCTCATAAATGCCAATGCTCTTCTTCCTTAGTGCTTGGTGGCACATTTTGGAGGATGTTTTCTACCCTGTCCTCACAGGATGTCCCATGGGACTCAGCCTACGAATTGTGGATCTCCTCGCTGCAGCTCTTCTCATCTTAACAGCCCTGCCGACTTTACTTCCTCTCCTTGCTTTTTTGTGCCCTTTTCCAGATGGATGCCCTTTGCATATATCCTTGTAAGAGTGTGATGCTGGAAATGGAAAAGGAACTTAGATGAAGAATGTAAACTGACTATCAATCAAACCACAAGAGTAAATTCTAATTCCTGTCATTAGAATCATGCAATGTTTATTTCTAGTATATTCATATATTTCATAGGGAACATTTCTTAGCTGATTATTAAATTAATGTCTTGCTCTTTGTCCTAATTATACCCATAAATGATATTAATTATTGACTCACTCCTGTCATATTAATCTGGAAACACATTTGTTCCTTCGCAGTTTGAGAAGCCATGGGTCTGGCTCCTTGTTTAATACCAGGTTTTCTTGAGTTATTCTGAAATTTGTCCAGATAGTTCCTGGAAAGGGAAGACTGAATTTGGTTAGACTGTACAACCAAGAGCCTTTTCAGGGAATAAATTTATTTTCTCTGAACTCATGTGGCATTTCACTGTTGAGGTTCTATGCAAATGAATCTGACCTCTTTGACTGTATTTCAGATAAAAATAGAGAAAATTAAACATTATTATTGAGCAACACAAAACACAGAGATTTTCTCTACATGATGAAGAATAGAGAGGACCAACCTGGCATTGTGTACCTTCTCCCTAGTACAGTGAGGCATGCTCAGCTTGTTTAAGTGATATTGATTCATGTATGTCCCTCTATGGGTGGTTCAAAAGTTGGCCTTTGTGTTCTGCATACTTGTATTTTGAAAAGATAAGATCTTGTATACCAATGTTAATATATTTTGACTTTCCATGTAATGAAATTGAACATGTGTAGAGTTCCTTTCCTGTGCTCATTACGATTGAAATGCATTTTCCCAGAGACCTAACTTATAGGCAACAGTATGGCAGATGCATCACCATTTTTAGCAAAGACACAGAAGTAAGTTTAGTGCAGTTAAGATGCAGTAATTGTCAACATTATTGTAACCTGGAAAATATAAGCATGAGGCTTTACTGCTGTCTCACAGTTCAATAGATTTGAACAAATGTGGTTCAGTGAGAAGCCCATGGCTCTCGTGATCATTATATTTTATAGTTTTGAATTCCTGAAAAAAATTTTTAATTTTTTGATTGTTTAAAATTTTATTTAGTATTTGGATCCTCAGATATGTAACAATAAAGGAAATATGTATTTGATAGTAAATATTATTACTAAAGAATATATAACATTTTTCACACAGATATATTTTAATTATAAATAATTTTAGCTCACAGACTTTTGTGCAATACCTATTTGTAAATATGTTTAGTATTTTTAGATTAATGCACATAATTGACATACATATGTATTGGATTGACATAAAATATAATCATTAAATTCATGCATTTAATTAATGACATTCAAACAAGAATATTAATACCTTCATCTCCACAGTTGTCATATGTCCTGTATTTCTTCTTCTTTGGAGTCTATAAATTCTAATTCTTTACAAAATGTTTGTGTTCTTTTAAACTATAGTAATCTTACCCTAGTGTGCTATGTAAATAAAATTATTTTCACACACACACACACACACACACACACACACACACACACACACACATATATATATATATGCTCATGGTAGTCACCATTAACTAAATTATATCTATCATTTGAGCCCTGTAGCAATGGCTAGTTCTACTCCCTTCTATGAAATCCACCTTTCTCTGCTTCCATGTAATTACAAATATATTATTTAATATAATGTTGTTCTGTTCAGAGTAGTGCTGTCATTAAAAATTCCAATCACTCATTAGTAATAGTAATTACTTTATGTACTTTTAAGCAACAATACAACAAAATATACTTTATAGAAAGAGGGAAACAATGGTTTTATTATTTTAAAAGTCATTTGTATCTATGTTTTAACTTTTGTTGAATGCCAAGGATGTGAAGAAATATCCCTTAAGTTAAGAGCTCTGACTGTTCTCCCAGAGGACCAGAGTACAGTTCCTAGCATCTAAGTCAGATGCTTCAAAACCACTTGTAACTCCAGCTCAAGAGAATTTAATGCCATCTTCTGATATTTATGGGTACCTAAACAGATACACACAAGTAAATTAAAATAAAATATCTTAAAAATAATGACATTTTAAGGTATATGGACATGGCTCAGTGAATGAAGTGTTTCACATGGAAGGATGAGCACCAGAGTTCAGTACCTACTACCACAGTGTTTCTCTCTCTCTCTCTCTCTCTCTCTCTCTCTCTCTCTCTCTCTCTCTCTTTCAGTATTTTTATTGGATAGTTTATTCATTTACAATACAGATGCCATCCCCTTTCCCCGTTTGCCCTCTCTACAACCCCCTATCCCATCCTCCCTTCTCCCTTATACTTTTATACCACTTTAATTACATGCATGTAGTAAGGCCAATTCTAGGTTGAGGGTCTAGCAATACAATAGATGTAATTAGTCAAGGAACTAGCAAGACAATAAACACAAATAGTCAAAGTAAAAGCAAGGCATTAAACCCAATTATGTGAACACTCCCGTGATAACTGTTTCTAAAGGCTTATCAGGATGACCAAAGTATCTGAGCCCATGTCCCTGTCCTAGCCCAAAGTCATTTTCATGTCTGAAGCCTACTTCTTGTTCTAGCCTAAAATTTAGAATCTTGTCTGAAATTACTTCTTTGTTCTAGCCTAAGATTTAGATTCCTACCTGAAATAATGTCTTTGTTCTAGCCTAACATCCAATTCCTGCCTAAAGCCTACTTCCTTGTCCTTGGCCAATGTCATATTCCTGCCAAGCATCCCATTTCCTTGTCCTTGGCCCATGTCAGATTCTTGCCAAGCAGCCCCAAAGGCTCTCTGCCTCTCCTCCCTTTTTATTTTATTAACAAGACTGAGCCTGTCTTATATCATTCTGACAAGAATGCCTTCCTTAGCCATCATGGAATATGCATTATCCAAAGCAATGCACTTCTGTCTTAGGTTGGTAAGGCTCTGTGCAGAATCTTACCCATACTTGGCTTGCAAGCCTGTTAATTTAATAACTCTGTCTGTGGGTCCATTTTTAGGTTCAAGCCATGTACTGTGGCTGCCAACCTGTTGATGTTGTTAAAGATAAGCTTTAACATGATGGGCAGGAATAAATGTACTCCTAAGACAAATATGGCTAGCGTGATCAAGCTATATATGCCATTCTTGAAGCTTGATCAAATAGAAATATTGACCTCAGGCCATGAATAATTTTATCTGTAGTATCTACCACATCAACACTTAGCAGAGCAGCATTCTTGAAATTAATAAATTTCCCTATGTATTATTAAAACTTTCAGAGAGATGTTAGAATTATGCCGAATATACTGCAAGTGTCATTAATTGCTAGCACCACTACTTCTGCAATTGCTGTGACACAAGAAGTTAAGACAGCTACTTTTGTTAATCATTTGGCAAAATATGTTACTAATGTGTTAAATATACAAGAGGATTTAGATAGGCATTTGGAAGAAAGGATTGATGCTCTTTATCCTATTCAAATTATTGAAAGGAGGTTCAGAATTTAAGGGTAAGGAGTCATCTTGTCATGCCAATTACCATTGGATGCATATTAGTTCTAAAATTTACAATGCTAGTCATTATAATTAGGAAGAAGTTTAATGACACAATGTTTCTCTTATTATTGGTTTTCTCTTCTGCTAGAGATAAATCTTAAAATGGCATCTTATTTTATTTTAAAGATTTTGGGCCTTTTGTGTGTACATGTGTTTCTGCCGAGGACAGAAGGCATTGTAGTCACTTAAGCTAAAAGGGCAGGTGAACATGAGCATGGGCTCGAGGAATAAAATTTTCAGCCTCTAGAAGATCAGCACATGCTCTTCAATAATACCCATCTCAACAGCCCCATTTTCCCCCATCTTTAATGCACAACATAGCATTGTCTTGTTTACTAATGTGTAAGAAGCTACAGTCTTGGCTATTGCAGACATAATAAAACTCAATCAAAAACACGGCTCATGGTTAGTCACACAAAATGAGTGCCACTCACTTCTGAATGAGAAAACCCACCTCATGCCCACCACACAGCCCTGACCTGAATAATTACAAATTCAGTCTCAACTTTTTCTTCTCTGTCCACAAGCAGACTCAGAGGATTGAAAAGAGACAATAATGCCTAAATATTTTAGTATACATAGATTAACAATTATGTGCTAAATGATAGCCTCATAAAAATAAATGTCTTGTTTATGGAGATTGGTGGAATATACTCTGTAGAACTTCATGACAATAGGACCCCTAAGACACTAATCTATTATCCAGAATGTCATTATACTAACATTTGCTAAGATATGCAGGATGTTCCAGAACTCTGAATTGTGTTTACTTTTTTTTTCATATCTTCTCACTTGAAATATGCAGTCTCTAAGCAGAAAGAGCAGGAAAGGCAATCTAATAGGCACTTTTCCTTCAGCTTCATTAATGCTGGAAATATAGACTGAAACTTCATCAAAAGCCATTTTGAAAGCCTTCAATTGTTTTTCCTCATGTACATAAACATCCAGCAGATTTCTGTATAGAGGCCAAAAGGAGAGTAATTTTGCTTTTTATGAGAAGGGCATGGGATGTTTACTACTAACTATTAACTCTCTCCCTCTGTTAAAAAGAGATTGCCTGGAGGCAATTAAAAAAATGATTTATCATTATGATCTGTCCATATATTGAGGCCAGAAATATGCATTTATTAGGCATAATTCTGTTTAGGACATCCCTTCTTTGAAAGTTTATTTTGGTAAGTGAAAATGCTAATTCACACTCTGCACTGTGTGTGTGTGTGTGTGTGTGTGTGTGTGTGTGTGTGTGTGTGTGTGTAGAGGCATTTCCTATTAAAAAGAATCAGTTTCAGGTAACTATACCTTTCTGATATGCCCTTGATGGCCGATGCCAATTGTTTTAAAAGAACATGCATGTTACATAGCATGTTCTACTATGGGTTTATCAGTGGAAAAAGCCTAACATGAGAAGTTTTACTTCAAGTGACCAGAGAATATATGACATCAAGAGGATATTTAGTTCATGGAAAGTTTTCTTGACAGTTCAAAGCATACCAACTCACAAATTTTAATTTATTATTAGTGTATCAAACTTGCTCAGCTCATGGGAAATGCAGGATTCTCCTAGTATTTTTACTCTCAATGGCACAGCACCATAGGAAAGACCTTCACTGCTTCTTTTTAATTCATTAATTCATTAATTTTAAACCCCAGATTTTATTTCTCTCCTGGTCTACCTTCAGACTGTTTCACATCCTGTACCTCCTCTCTGTCCCCCTGTCTCCACAAGAATGTCTCTACCTCCAACTCCCAACTCCACCAGACCTCTAAACTCCCTGGAGCCTCCAGTCTCTTGAGGGTTAGGTGCAAAGACTGGTCATTATTCTCAGCCCTTCACTTCTTGTGACCTATATCAAGTTACTTGTATGCTGTTTCAGTTTTGTTGTCTATGAAATAATGATCGTTGCAATGCCTACCTCATGAAGTTGTGAGAATGAAAAGAGGCAATGTACACACAGGCTTTTGTGCATATGAATCTTTCTCTTACTAGTTCAGATGCTTTTAAATGCTACTGTTTGATTATCCTGGAACAAAAGGAGAGGACATCTGAGGAAGAGATTCTCTCTCTAAGACTGACAGAAGTCAATAGGCATGACAACAAAATATACTAATGAACAAGAACAATTTGACTTCCAAAGAGTAAATTATGAGATTAAAAAACATTTTTTCATGTATGTGACACCCTTCAATATATGAAGATTTATATAAAATTAATCAATTTAATTTCACATCTGCATTTTAACACAGAACATATAGAACATTCATTAGCTTTATTTTATTATGTGTATGTATACATAGGTGTGTGTCTCTGCATATGTGTACAACTGTGTATACATGTGTAAGTTGTATGACCACATGTGTGCATCTGAGTGTGAAGTGAGAGATCAATTTCTCAAGATCTTTCCTTTTCCTCTTTCACATAGATCCTGAGCCTTGAGGAGAAGAATGTGACTAAAACATCCCAATTTTGGCTGAGTGGCGCAAAGTGTCTCATTCTCTAAACAATTTCCAGCTATGGCTCTCTGTGATAATTACCATCTGCTACAAGAAGAAGCTTCTCTGATGAGGGATGAGTCAGGTACTTATCTGTGGGTAAAACATATTGTTATTGGGAGTTATTTCATTACAATTTTCTTTTAGCAGGATAATAGTAGTAGTTTTTCCCTAAACCCTTCCAAGTGTGAGGTTCTTGGCTACTTTAGCAATGTCAGTTATGGGTTTCATCTCACATTAATTTATGTCTTTAAGGCAATCTTTCTTTTCTTTAATGTTTTTGTTTGTCAGTTTCACATATTCCTGTAATGCATTTTGGTAATTTTCAGCCAAAGTTAAGGAGGAATGTGAATTGAGCTGATAGCAAGGAAGCCAGCCAAGGCCCACTGAACTAGTGTTGCAAAGAATGTTGAGCAACAAGGGACCAATGTAATAAGTGGAAGAATCAAGTCAAACCCACATACCACAGATGAAACAGAGATTTCACCAAAGGAAATAAAACCTCAATGGTCAATTGACCATAATAGATGAAGTGAGGTTATAGAGGATCATGGCACAATACTTGAGAATGGGGAAATATAAAATCAAAATTTTAAGCCAGAGGTGATATAGTTAGCAAAAGATACTGTTCAGGGTTCAAGAAGGCAGTGTTTCTGTGGGGCATTGAAATCATGGTATTAGAAAACAGATCAGGTGATATGCTTCTGTGGGGCACTGAATACATCAGATATGTATATGGATACAAATGCAAAGTAATACAGGCATTAGCCTTGGGGGTTAAAAGTCTACTGTGTGCTGGACCTTTGGGCATGGTTCTTTCCTCCTTCCGCTTGTTCAGTTGAGTCACAGAGGAAGGTGATAAGAGAATGGTAAAAGCACTGAATGTGGAGCTGAGAACTGACTTTACAATTTATGTTCAATGAGTAGAATGGATTTTGGTAAGCTAACCTCTCAACTAGCTTATCTATCTGTTTGTTTTATGTTAAATTTTGAGATACAGTCTTATGCAGAGCCCCCCACCCCCCAGACTGGCATCAAACCCACTAGTGTAGCCCAGGCTGCCTTTAATTATTGGTCCCATTGCATAAGTTTCTCAAGAGCTGGGATTTATAGGATTGTGTTTTCACACTTAGCTCAGCCAGATGATTTTATTTTTTGATAAATTATGACAAGTATCCCTCTGAAGGATTGTTTATGGCTGAGAGGTAACCAATGCAGCATCCATAGGAAAGAATACTTATGAGTCGAGAAAAATCTGTGCACTCTGTATTAAACTGCCTACTGTATAATGAGTATTTAGATATTGTCTTCTGAATTTTAACCTAGAAGTAAGATGTTTTAAAAATATCTAACATTCTTTTGGAAGTACCTGTTCATTATAAAAGACTGGCTTAGTCAACACAAATAACAAAAGAGAAGACAAATTTGGGCGGTTTGGATATGGCTCAGTGGATAAGAATTCTTGCTCTTCAAGCATGTGGACTTGAGATTGAGTCCTTGGCATCCAAACAAAAATATCAGGAACTGCTGTTACTGGTGCATGTTATTTTAACCGCAGCATTGGGACACAGATACAGATACAGATACAGATGCAAAGAGCCCAAGAATCTGTCAATCTATCACAAGCAGTGGGATCTGGGCTCAGGAAGAGACCTTATCTCAAGGAAATAAGACAGAATTGGATGGAGGAATCTTGATATCTAGCTCTGGTCTCTATATGTGCTGCATAGAGCTTCACATACTTGTACACTCATACATGTGTGCCCACTAAATACACAATAGTAAAGCCAGGAAAGACAGACACAGGAACTAGTTAGAACAGTGGAAACATTTGTCTAACAGGATAAAGAAAAATTTGCATCTTCTTGATGATCTTAATTACATTATGTGAGTTAATAAAGACTTCACAGTTATGTCTCCACTCCTGACCTAGTCCTGGTTAAAAATATTAATATGACCCTTTGTCTGATTAGTAGGGCTGTGTCTCACCTTCACCCAGTTGTAGAGAATTCCTAAGATTATGCAAATGAAACTAAATGAAAGGGCTCACTTTTTTACCTTTTGATTGTGACACAGTAGAAAACTATAAGCAGCAAGATAAATAAAATGCTTCTCTCTACCTGTAGATGCTTTATGTGGCCATATTTATGGTGCTTTAGCAATCTGGGAGATTTATGGAAGAGAATAGAAAAAGTTTAGCAATGTTATGTGGTTCAGCGGTGGAAGCGGCAGAAGAGTTCATTACAAGAACAAGCTATAAAGTTCTCAGGGCCAGAGATAAAGTGGAGAGATGATGAGGAGCCTTAGAGGAGATGGCGAGATAACTAAGAAGAGACCCGACTCTCAGAGTCTTGAATCAGATCTCCATTTCCAAAAAGTTGCTGGGCAGACATTTTCATTAAAACATGTGGTGTGTCAGTACCTAGACCTGGGCCCTGAAGCTTGTAATAATAGTAATAAGTACTATCACTCTAGAAATAAACCTAACAACAAGGGTGCATGATGAAAGATATCGGGCATCACTGGTAAGTATTTTAGTTCCACCTGGGAGAAAGAGAATAGGTAGCTGTTAGGCAGGAGCATTCTTGGAGCCTACCTTCAGCTGAGAAATACAGGTAGAAAAGCTGGTACCTCAAACTTCAGCCCTTCCCCTGGAATTTTTTCACTGTTAATCCACTAATCATGTTAAGAATTTCCTGCTAGTTGCCAAAATAAAATCACTGGGCTCTGTTCTTTCCCTTAAGTAAATAAATCTTCAGTTTAACAAGTTTTGAAGTTCCCTCCCCCCCCAGCATCTATCAAGTGCCAATAACCCTCTGACAGGGGGAGGGAGAAGAAGCTTTGTGTGTTTATTTATTTATTTATTTATTTATGTATTTATTTATTTATTTATTTATTTATTTATTGAGAATTGGGGCTTCTCAACGGTTACTCATGCTAGTGGTTGACTCTATACTTCTGTACATACTGGTGTTTCTAATTAAGCTCAATAGATTATGAAGGAAAAATGAGGATATGAAGATTGAGGGGACATGGAAGATCTGGGGGAAAGTTAAGAACATGGTTATTATTAAAATACATTTTACACATATACAGAATTAATAAAGAATAGATAAAATCTAAAACAAATAGAATTCTACAGTTGTAGACACACTAGATTGATAGGAGTTGTCCCATAGATTCCAAATTAAAAAAAAAAAAAAATTGGCTTGAGAAAGTACTGGAAGGATCTGCACAGAATCTTCTGGCTTCTCAGGGAAAGGCAGAGTTGATAATCTCACTAAACTCCAGCTCAGAGCTTCCCTCTTGAGTACATTTTTCTGGCTACTATGTTTTCTGAGGAAACAAGAACTTATTATTTTCTAGTAACAAACAAATGAACAAACAAACCAATATGGGTTCTTTTTATGAATCCCTCTTGGGATGCAGCATTAGCAGAAGCATGTTCCCCTCTCTAACCATTTAGCTGCATGTTTTTGAATCATACCCTGTTTTGGGTTAGCTTGGCTCCTGTTCAGTTACACTGATGCTTACTGCTGGAAAGCTGGCCTGAGCTTTACTGAGAAATCTAACCCCTGTCTGTTATGTGGCTTCATAATCCCCTCTGTTTTCTGTCAGACAGGAATAAGACTTTTCTGTACCTGCCATTTAGTAATAGTAGTCAGGTTGAGTGACAATTCTCCAGTCCCAAGACCTCCCTACTCTGACATGCATTTCATAATAGTCTTCCCTTGCTTCACACATCTGCTCAAAGGTGAGCTCCTGTTGACACATCCCATTCTTTGTGGATGCCTCTCTAACAGCTGTCAGGATAAACTTGTATTTCAGCTTGTTTTACACACTCTGTCCTAAAGCCCAGAAGAGTCTTTGCTTTCTGAATGTAATGTAGCCTGCATTTTTTTCTGCTTTTCTTCCTCAAACATTGCTGGTAATTCTGGTTATTAAAACACTTCCACATTTATACCAATTCAGGATCAACTTCATGTCATCCTGTTACTCCGTTAGTGGTTAAATGCTGCATAATAAATTCAGAGTCAACCACATGGATAATTCATATTATTCATGCTAATTGTCTCTGCATTTATGCTACCTAATTTTCCTTATTTTATTTGGCTACATAAGAAGAACATTTTTTATATGACAGTAAGGAAACCACATATCCATTGAATAGGTTTTTCTACCAATGAACAACTGAAGAGTCCAAAGTAATTTCTAGGATGGGTGAATGTGTATTTTATTTAAAATGAGAAATTTCCTCAAAAGATACCATGATTAATAGAGACTAGACGCTTCAGAATATTAATATAGAATTAACTCTGGCTAATACACACTGAGAATTTTAAATGACTGCTTATAAATATTAGACTTAGAGGGCATTATTCAAAAATAAAGTTATTTGCATTGAAAAGATAAAGTCTGAGAAGAGGTGGTTGGAGACATACCATGCAATGAAAGACATGAAAAGGAAAGGAGAAAATGTCCCAGTGTAATTGAGATAATACTTCCTTTTAGATGGATTAGACTGGGCTGGGTGCCTGGCTGACATGTCTATCACTTCTGGTACACCAAACAAGTACCTCTGTAGACAAGTAAGTCATCCCTAAAAGTCTTGGTTTCTTAAGTATGAGTGACATTTCCTATTGGAGAAAATTTTAGTAGACAGGAAGGTAGAAAGAGAGACATTTATATTTAAGATAGATTGAATTCTAATTGATTAGGATATCAGGGAATTCCTAGATGCTTTAGGAAGATGGAAGGGGAACCACATGCCACAAAAATTTTCATGCAACTATGACTGCCATGATAAGTTCCATGTGAAGCATTGTGTGGGATAGGATTGCATCTGTATCTTTGAATAACTCCATCAAAAGTCTGTCATGAAGGCAAGTAGATAGAGAGCTGAACCTTAGCTTTTTATGAGGAAAAGACAGGCCTTTATCTGAAGCCACATATTACAGGCTTTGCTAATGTGAGGGATACAGTTTTCCTCCTATCTTCAGAATTTCCTCTCTCCACGTCCAAAAAAGTAAATGACTAAATTGTAGATAGCCCTGCTATCACAAACTTCCATTATGCTATTATTGAAGAAGAAATAGCATTAAATTCACACTTTTAAAAAGTATTCTGTCTTTTTGTTCTTTTTTGATTGGATATTTTATTTACATTTCAGATGTCATCACCTTTACCTATCCTCCACCTCCCCCAGAAGCACCCTATCCCATCCTCCCTCCTTCCTTTTGCTTTTATACCATTTTAATTAAATGCAAGTATTAAGGTCAGTTCTAGGTTGAGGAACAAGCAAGACAATAAACACAAATAGTCAAAGAACAAGCAAGGCAATAAACAAAGATCAATGATCACTGTTTCTAAGGGCTTATCAGGATGACCAAAATATCTGAACCTACTTCCTGACCTAACCCAAAGTAATTTTCATGCCTGAAGCCTAATTTGTTCTAGCCTAAGGTTTAGATTCCTGCCTGAAATTACTTTTTGTTCTAGCCTAATGTCAGATTTCTGCCTGAAGCCCATTTCCTTGCCCTTGGACAATGTCAGATTCCTGTCAAGCAGCCCCAAAAGCCAAAAGCTCTCCACATTTACCCCCCCCCCCCATCTTTTAAAATATATACAAGACTGAGTCTGTCTTAGGTCATTCTGACAAGAATGCCTTTCTTAACTGTCATGGAATATGCATTATCAAAAGCAATGCACTTGTGTCTTAGGTTGGTAAGTCTCTGTACAGAATCTTACCCATACTTGGCTTGCAAGTCTGTTAAATTAATAACTCTGTCTGGGGTTCCATTTTCAGTTTCAAGTCATGTACTTTGGCTGCCAACATGTTGATGTTGTTAAAGAAAAGCTTTAACATGGTGGGCAGGAATAAAAGTATTCCCAGGACAAAAAAGGCTAGCATGGTCAAGCTATATATATGCCATTCTTGAAGATTAACCAAAATGGAAATACTGACCTCAAGCAATGGATAATTTTATCAGTAGTATCTTCCCCATCAACACTCAGCAGAGGAGCATTCTCTAAATTCACAATATCACTATGCAAAGTTGAAACATCCAGAGAGGTGTTAGAATTATGACAAATACCCTTCAAATATCTTTAAACTTTTTATTGATTATAGTGACTATTATTGTAAATTTTGGAAGTAAAACAACTCCATTGATATTTGGCATGTCACTCAAGATGGCTCCTTACCCTTAAACTCTGAACGTCCTTCCAATAATTTGAATAGGATAAGGAGCATGTTCCAAATGCCTATCTAAATCCTCTTGTATACTCAGCACATTAGTAACATTTCTTTGCTAAATGATTAAGAAAAGTAGCTGTCTTAACTTCTTGTGTCAAAGCAATTGTAGAAGTTGTGGTGCTAGCACTTAATGTAATTAAAGCTGTTCTACCAGCAATAATCAAGCCCATTACCCTCTTGCTTCTGCTTAAAGCCTGACTCACTTCTTCCAGTACTTACAAGCTTTTTTTTTTTTTTCAGAAAACCAAGGTTCTGTAATACTCAAGGAAATAAAACAAAAGCTGTTTGATAGAGTCCCATAACAGACATGCTAGGTTTCAACACACTAACACAATTAGAAAGTGTACAATCAATGCAACTTACAATAAATACTGTAGAAGAAACAAAAGTAATTTTAACTTGACAATTAAAAGAGCTTTAACACATGCACTAACACTTGTTTGAAATCCAGATCCTCTCCCAAACTTATCTCCTGCTAACATAACATCATAGAGAATTGCAGCTACCTTTTAAATATGTCTCTGAAAATGTCCAGATCCAGTCTTCCAAATGAACACTGTTATTCCCAATAATTTGATTTCTAGACCAGTACATGATTGAGTCTGAACAACTGGTCACATTTAAGAAAACTACAAGAGTTCTTATAACTTCTCTTTTTGATTCTCTGTCCCACAAGGTCTAAAAACTTGAGGCAAGGCAACTTGTCCCATCTGGGATATAGGCAAGCAAAGGTGGGTCAGGAACATATGTCCAATACAGTTTCTCAGTCAGCACTGTCAGGGCACTCAGCAAGCTCAACATCATTCTTTGTCCCAGCATCACCATGTCTCACCAGTTTCTCTGGCAGTCACCATGCTCCTTCAGCATCTTGCAGAAAAAACACAAACATGCTCTCTTCCCCATATTAGAAACCTGATGGGGATCATGCTATATGCCAGTAAGTGGATCCTTCCTTTTCACCTAGGCATAGGTATGCCTAGTTGTATGGTACCATAGGCACTCAGCAGAAAATTTCTTAGCATCCAATTTTTTTAAATTGGATATTTTATTTATTTACACTTCAGGTGTTATCCAGTTTCCCCATTTCCCCTCCCCAGAATAACCCCATTTCATTCCCCCCTCTTGCTGCTTCTATAAGGGTGTGCCCCCACCCATTCACCAACTCCTGCTTCCCTGCCCTAAAAGTGCCTGATTCCTACTACAAATTGAATAAACATCATTTGCACAGATTACAACTCTTACACCCATTCACACACTGCATTAGGACCGCTATTTGCATGTTAATCTTGAAACAATGAGGTAACTATTTCTTTTGATATAAGTGACTTGGTAAATTGACAAGGATGTGAAACTTGTCTAAAATCTGTGAGGAAAGAGGACAAGTGAGCAAACAAATGAGGGGAGTGTGTGTGTGTGTGTGTGTGTGTGTGTGTGTGTGTGTGTATTCTACTGGGACACAATAAGGAGGAATAATTTTCTCTGTAATTTGCTTCAAAATCTGATTGATTACTTTTGGGACTTCCCCCAGTGCTTACTCAAGTGTGTCCCAGATATCTTAAAATGAGTATCACACAAGGAAGCAAGACGAGTATGTGAATATTCTAACACAATGCCCTGACTGCTGAGTTAGCCAGAGAGATGCACAATAGGTGCACTTATAAACCCCAGATTCTACGAGTCTTCAACCACCTATAGGAGGTGGTGAAGAATACATTATTTTTCACAGAATCTAAAATGGCTAAGGACGGCAGAGAAAAGGATGGAAGCAAATGAAGACAAGAGAAATTACTTACTCAACAAGTGCTTATTCCCTACCAGTTCTATACTATTCCATCATGTCAATTTTTCAAGGTATTATAGGTCATGATGAAATGCTAATTATCCTAAATTAACATATTAAGCCATTTGTATTTCAATTATTCCAAGAATCTTGCTTAAAAGAATGGACTCTTGGCATTTTCACTACTCATTGCCCTCTCTCGCCCCCTCCCTACTCCCATTTAACACCTCATTCACAACCTGCCCATCTCTTACTTGGGAACCAGTTGTATTTTTAAAGCAGTAATGAACAAGGACTTTAGCATCTGCTGCCCTGAGGATGTAGCTATGCACCTTGCCTTCCTCACTTTGAATCGTAAGGCAGCTTGGTGCAGTGACGATCCACTTTCTGGGCTCTGGTTTTATCAACTGAGATGTAAGTTGAGTATACAACTTACAAGAGCAAAGATATGCCATTATACAACTTTATGTCATTTGAGCATAATCGGATTAGGTATTTTTGAGAGTCCATAGAGTCTGTTAAAGCTTGTAGATTAATCACATGTTCCCTTGTTGACTTGGCATATATAGGTACACCCGGCTTCAAAGGGTTACATATCCATGTCCAATCAGGAGCTCTTGTTTGGTTTCCCCTCTCCAAATTTCATGCTTTCTAGTTCTTAGCCACTGAAGAAAGTGTTCTTTTCCTAGATTTATCAGTGCATTTAGACTGAAGGAACTTCTATTCTTCTCCCACACCTGGAATTATAGACAAAATAATATAAAATAATGGAGTAGGAAGGTACACTCACTGTTTCTTCAGCCCAGATAGTCTTTATATATTGGAATTTTTTTTGTAGGAATAAATAGATTTCTTTCAAAGCTACATATATGTTTTATTTACTTTCTACTATGTATTTATCTCATTTAATATTAAGGACATTTTAGTGTAAAAGAAATACATACTTTAGAAGTTATTGTTTATTTAATTCAAATTATTAAAATTTGATTGAGTAATCTACACTTTGTTAAATCTAGCAATATTATTTTTTAAAATTTATTTATTCACTTTATATCTGATTGCAATGCCCTCCCTTTGCTTCTTCCATTCCCACCCTCACAAACCCCCATCCCTATAACCATCCCTTCTCCTCAGAAAAGGAGAAGCTCCCATGTAGGTGGCACCCTACTCAGACATTAAGTTGCAGTAAGAGTAGGCGCATCCTCTGCGGCTAAGACCCAACAAGGCAGGCCAGCCAGGAAAAGGGGATCCAATGGCAGGCAAAAGAGTCAGAGACAGAGTTATTATTATTAGGGGACCCACATAAAGATCAAGCTGCACATCTGCTACAAACGTGTAGGGGGCTAGTCCCTGCATTCTCTTTTGTTAGTTGTTCAGTCTCTGTGAGTGCCTATGGGCTCAGGTTAGTTGACTCTGTAGGTCTTCTTTTGATGTTCGTAACCATCCCCCCCAACCCCCAGCCAGCTTTTTCAATCCTATCCCCTAGTCTTATAAAACACACCAAGCTCTGCCTCATGTTTGGCTGTAGGTCTCTGTGTCTGTTTCCATCTGCTGCTGAATGAAGCTTCTCAGAAGACAGTTATGCTAGGCTTCTATATGCAAACATAGAAGAATATTATTAATAGTGTCAGGGGTTGGCTCTCTCCCATGGTATAGGTCTCATGCTAGGCCAGTCACTGGTTGGTCATTCCCTCAATCTCTGCTCCATCTTTATCCCTGCACATCTTGTAGGAAGAACAGATTTTGGGCAAAAAGTTTGTGAGTGGGTTGATGTCCTCCTGCCTCCACTGTAAGTCTCACTTGGCAATAGGATGTTGCCATTTCAGTCTCAATATCCCCAGCTCAATATCCTCAGCTAGAGTCACACTTATAGACTCCCAGGAGCCTCCCCAGTCTCAGTTCTCCAGCTATTCCAAGAGATACCTCCCACCAATTTCAATTCTCTCTCCTAGCCCTCTCCCTTTCCCTACCCCTGATTGGCTTCCTCATACTCCTTGTTATCTCATCTCCCACCCATATCCCTCCCTCCATCCACCTCCAGTGTCTATCGTATTTCCCCTTTTGAGTGTGATTCAAGCATCCTCCCTTGGCCTCTCCTTGTTACTTAGCCTCTTTGAGTCTGTGGAATGTAACATAATGCATATATTTTATGGCTAATATCCACTTTAAGTGAGTACATACCATGAATGTCCCTTTGGTTCTGGGTTACCACACTCAGGATGATGTTTTCTAGTTCCATTCATTTGCCTGCAAATTTTATGTCTTTGATTTTAGTTGCTGAATAGTATTTCATTCTGTCAATCTACCATAATTTCTTTATTCATTCTTCAGTTGAGGAACATCTAGTTTGTTTCCAGCTTCTGGGAATTACAAATAAGGCTTCGAAGAACATAATGGAACATTTGTCCTTTTTGTATGTTGGAGCATCTTTTAGGTCTATGCCCAGAAGTGGTATAGCTGAGTCTTTGTTTTGTTTTATAACAGGTAAGTTTAATGAGGTTATCTTGTTAGGAGTTTAGGTGGAGGGTTATTTACTGTAGCACACAACTTATAAGTGGATCCTTTATAATTAGTTACTTTTCTATTTCTCTGAGAAGATGACATGATCAAGGCAGCTTATATAATGTTTATTGGGAGCTTAATCTTCTAAAGGGTTAAAATCTGTAACTATCATAGTGGGAACCATGGTGACAGCAATCAGGTATGATGCTGGGACAGTAGCTGTGAATTTACCCCCATATTTGCAATGCAATGTAGAATGCAGAGAGAGAAAGGAAGGGTGGGGGGGCATTGACACCTAATGAAGCCACACCTTCCTATCCTTTCCAGTTTGATCACCGGACAACCAAATATTCAAACTTATGAATGATAAAGGGTTCATTCTCATTGAAACCATCACTACTGACAAAATGCCAGGAACCATTAATTTCCAGTAGCTCCATAAGGAAACCTGGGTCCTGTATCAACAAGCCCATCTTGTATAAGTCATGTCCCCATGCCCTATGTGAGGGTGTGAGTGCATTGGCCACAGTATTCCTTCCCATATTATCACTCTTCATTTTTCAGCCACCCCCTTTTAATGATGCTCTGTAAGATTGGAACACCTTCTCCTAACAGAAGTTTCACACAGTCCTTCTTGATAAAAGCTCACAGACTTTATCTATTTTTTTATGAACATAACCACAGAGAAGTGGTCCAATTTTATTGCATGGTATTTTTTTCCAAGAAGAAGCTTCACTCTGGCTTCCGTATATCTATTTGCTGTGTCTCCTACCAGGATTTATTTCCCAGGTTCTGCTATGGTTGATATTGATAATATAAAAGCCATCTATTCTTTGAGTTAACCAATTTTCTATAAGACACTAAAACCTCTCTCCCAGATATGACTGCTGTGCATGTCTCTGACAGAGTCTTCTATATAGGCACCATAGTACCAAGAACATACTGGGAAGGAATTCGTGTTTCAAAAGAGGTAAAAGTAATATATTTTTCTCTAAATAGCACAGAAGTATCCTTTTTGTTCCCTATGAGTTTCTAAACTCTAGCTAGGCATGCTTCCCTCTTGTTATGAATAACTCTTTCTTCCCTAAGAAGTATATGTTTGGCAATCTCAGCTCAATTTATTTAAATTTTGTCTAAAACAGAAACTCCTAAAGTAATTTCTTTTCATAAATCAACTTCTCTCTCTCTCTCTCTCTCTCTCTCTCTCTCTCTCTCTCTCTCTCTCTAAATAATAGAGTCCTTAAGGCCCATTTTTAGTTAATTTTTGGTATGAAATAGATGTAAAGGCTATTTGAATTCCAGCAGTAAACATGGCTTATATCCTGCACGAATTCTGTCATATCCCAGAAGCTAATAAGTAAGAGTCTAATGAGATATTCTATAGCAAAAATACCTAAGGATTATTCTGGCTTTGCTTTTAATTATCACCCCCCTCACAAACACATAATATTAGTTTGTATGAAAAGCTTACTTTTGTCACAAACAAAAGAATCTTGAGGCAAAACTATGCAAATTGATTTTCTGAACTGGGTATGGAGTACATACATGTAAATTCCAGCAATCTGGACAATTATTTTAAGTCTTAAGTCAACCTTATCTGTGTGATGAGGCATAGGTCATGGAAGGCTACAATAGTCAGATTCTGTCTCAAATGTTCCAACAAAAACCAAGCAATAGCACTTGATAAAATGATGGAAATTTTTCTGTGTCTCAGAACAGCACTGACTGTGAGAAAATTAAATATTAATTCTGTTTAATTTTACTTATATGTGAGTGATACAACTTCATTCAGTTAGTGATATCCACATTAAGTAAGACAGATGAATAAGAAAGTAGAAAAGGTACTTTTGATTCCATTAGATGAAGCTTGTAAGCATCCATGAAGGAGTATATAGGTGCATGGATGGATGGATGAATAAATAGATCATAGATAGGTAGATAGATAGATAGATAGATAGATAGATGATTCTATCTAGAAATGGTGTCTAAGAATTATACAAACTTTAAATAAAATTAAAGCACTTGTACACCATAAAATTTCAGATCAAATCAGACAAGAAAGAGAATACTGAAAGAACAGTTGCTAAAGACTGTCAGCAACCTATAGTTCAAACAGTATGTTGTCAGTAAAACAAAGGAAGTGGCTATTTGAATTTAATGTCACTATGGAAAGCATGAAACAATTAAGAGAAACTGTTTCATGAAGTGGGATAATCTGGTCTTCAAGTGTAATGGATAGAAGTAATTGTCTTGGCTGGCAGGCATCTGTCTGATTTCTTAATTTTAATGTCTTAAATACAAAGCATGCAAGCCCTAAACACACTTTTAAATAAACCCAGATTTTTTTCTTCTTTTACTCAGAACGATTAGAATAGAAAGGAATACAGAAAGAGAGACAGATCACATGATGAGAAAGGAGGAGTTCAGATAGAAAACTGAGAAACTCACAAGGGAGTTCAATAGTTTGCTCCTGACCTAATATTTTAAAAGCATTCCCCCAGTAAATAACTTATTTGAATTATTTTAAATTCAAAGTTTTGGGACACACTATTTTGAATTATGAGACACTATGCTATCAGCAAATTGAAAATTGAAATCTGCAGCTCTGATGTTTGCTTCATATATGGGCTTTTCTTCCGATCGTCATTGAAGAGCTATGCTAATTTTTCTTTTTATAAATTCTACCGTGGCTACCCTAATGGTTTTGGGATGCTGAGAAGATTAGATGCTTTTCTGTGTGTAGTTCATTATATCCTTGCTAATTTGTATGTGGAAGTGGAGGGCAGGGTGTGACATAGTAGTTAATTAATCCACTCTAATCTCCCTGGCAGTGGAGACATCGGTTCCTCACTAACCTTCAGTGCTCTGGATTGAGAATTCAAAATATCAATAATTGCAGATGATATGATAGTATATACTTAAGTGACCCCAAAAATTCCATGAGAGAACTCCTAAACCTGATAATCAACTTCAGCAAAGTAGCTGGATAAGAAATTAACTCAAACAAATCAGTAGCCTTCTTCTACTCAATGGCTGATAAACAGGCTGAGAAAGAAATTAGGAAAAGGACACCCTTCACAATACTCACATATAATATAAAATATCTTGGTGTGACTCTAACCAAGCAAGTTAAAAAAAAATACATGTATGACAAGAACATCAAGTCTCTGAAGAAAGAAATTGAAGAAGATCTCTGAAGATGGAAAGATCTCCCATACCAATGGATTGGCAGGATTAATACAGTAAAAATGACCATCTTGCCGAAAGCAATCTATAGATTCAAAGCAACCCTCCTCAAAATTCCAATTCAGGTTCATAAAGTTAGAAAGACCAATTTGCAAGTTCATTTGGAATAACAAAAAAACCCAGGATAGCAAAAACTATTCTCAACAACAAAAGAACTTCTGGGGGAATAACCATCCCTGATCTCAAGCTGTATTACAGAGCAATAGGGATAAAAACTATATGTTGTTGGTACAGAGACAGGCAGGATGATCAATGGAATAGAATTGAAGACCCATAATAAAGCCACACACCTATGGTCACTTGAACTTTGACAAAGGAACTAAACACATCCACTGGAAAAAAGACAGCATTTTTCAACAAATGGTGCTAGTTCAACTGGCAGTTGGCATGTAGAATAATGCACACCAATCTATTCCTATCTCCTTGTACAAAGCTCAAGTACAAGTGGGATCAAGGACCTCTACAGAAAACTAGATACACTGAAACTAATAGAAGAGAAAATGGGGAAGAACCTTGAACACATGGGCACAGGGGAAATTTTCCTGAACATAACACCAATGACTTATGCTTAAAGATCAAGAATCAACAAATGGGGACCTCATAAAATTGCAAAGCTTCTGTAAGGCACTGTCCAATAGGACAAAAATCCATCCAACAGCTTTGGAAAATATTTTTACCAATCCTACATCTGATAGAGGGCTAATATCCCATATATACAAAGAACTCAATAAGTTAGACTCCAGAGAATCAAGTAACCCTATTAAGAATGGGGTACAGAGCTAAACAAAGAATTCTCAACTGAGAAATATCAAATGGCTGAGAAGCATCTATAGAAATGTTCAACATCCTTAGTCATCAGGGAAACGCAAATCAAAACAACCTTGAGATTCCACCTCACACCAGTCAGAATGGCTAAGATCAAAAACTTAGGTGATAGCAGATGCTGGCTAGGATGTGGAGAAAGAGAAACATGCCTCCATTGTTGCTGGGATTGCAAGCTGATACAACCCTTCTGGAAATCAGTCTGGTGGTTTCTCAGAAAATTGGACATAGTATTATCTGAGGACTCAGATATACCACTCCTGAGCATATACCCAAAAGATACTCCAACATATAACACGGGCACATGCTCCTATATGTTCATAGCAGCCTTATTTATAATAGTCAGAAGCTGTAAAGAACCCAGAATGTCTTTCATCAGAGGAATGGATACAGAGAATGTGGTACATTTACACAATGGAGTCCTATTCAGCTATTAAAAACAATGAATTCATGAAATTCTTAGGCAAATGGATGGAACTAGAAAATATTATACTGAGTGAGGTGACCCAATCACAAAGGAAAGCATACACTGATAAGTGGATATTATCCCAAACTCAGAATGCCCAAGATAAAATTCACAAAACCACATGAAGCTCAAGAAGGAAGACCAAAGTATGGATGCTTCAGTCCTTCTTAGAAGGGGGAAAAAATACTCAAGGGAGGAAATATGGAGACAAAGTATGGAGCAGAGGCTGAAGAAAAAGGCCATCCAGAATCTTCCCCACCTGGGATCCATCCCATATACAGTCACCAAAGACAGACACTATTGTGGAAGCCAAGAAGTGCATGCTGACTGGAGCCTGATACGGCTGTCTCCTGAGAGGCTCTGCCAGACCCTGACAAGTACAGAGGCAGGTGCTCGCAGCCAACCATTAGATTGTAATCCCTTTGGAAGAACAACAATATCAACCAACACCTCCAACCCCTGAGCTCCCAGGGACTAAACCTCCAAACCAAAGAGTACACATGTAGGAACCCATGGCTCCAGCCACCTATGCTACAGAGGATGGCCTTGTTGGGCATGAATGGAAGAAGAGGTCCTTGGTCCTGAGAAGACTGGAATACGCCAGTATAGGAGAATGTGAGGGCAGGAAGGCAGGAGTGGGAGGGTGGGTGGAAACACCCTCATAGAAAAAGGGAGACGGGGGATGGGATATGGAGTTTGGAGAGGGAGGAAGAAACTGGAAGAGGAGATAACATTTGAAATGTTGCAAGTACTGGAAGAAATGAGTCAGGCTTTATACAGATGCAAGAGGGTAGTGGGTGTGATTATTGCTGGTATAACAGCTTTAATTACATTAATTGGTAGCACCACTACTTCTGCAATTGCCTTGACACAAGAAGTTAAGAGAGCTACTTTTGTTAATAATTTAGCAAAAAATGATACTAATGTGTTGAATATACAAGAGGATTTAGATAGGCATTTGGAACATGGGATTGATGCTCTTTATTCTATTCCAATTATTGGAAGGAGGTTCATAACTTAAGGGTAAGGAGCCATCTCAAGTGTCATGCCAAAAACCATTGGATTCATGTTAGTTCTAAGATTTACAGTGGTAGTCATTACAATTAGGGAAAAGTTAAAGACACTTGTAGTGTATTTGGCATAATTCTAACACCTGTATGGATGTTTTAACTTGCCTAGTGAGCTAATGAATTTAGAGAATGCTGCTCTGCTGAGTGTTGATGGGGAAGATACTGCTGATAAAATTACCCATGACCTGAGGACAGTATTTCTATTTAGGTCAATCTTCAAGAATGGCATATATAGCTTGATCATACTAGCCCTTTTTGTCCTAGAATACTTTTATTCTTGCCCATCCATGTTAAAGCTTTTCTTTAAACAACATCAATATGTTGGCAGCCACAGTACATGGCTTGAAAACTGAAAATGGACCCCCAGACAGAGTTATTAAATTAACAGGCTTGCATAGCTTTGGATAATGCATTTTCCATGACAGTTAAGAAAGGCATTCTTGTCAGAATGACATAAGACAGGCTTTGTCTTATTAATGAAATTAAAGGGGAAAGCAGAGAGCCTTTGGGGCTGCTTGGCAAGAATCTGACATGGCCAAGGACAAGGAAGTAGGCTTCAGACAGGAAGTGAACATTAGGCTTAGAACAAAAAAGTAATTTCAGACAGGATTCTAAATCTTAGGCTAGAACAAAGAAGTAATTTCAGACAGGATTCTAAAACTTAGGCTAGAACAAAGAAGTAATTTCAGACAGGATTCTAACTTTTAGGCTATAACAAGGAACTAGGCTTCAGAGATGAAAATGACTTTGGGCTAGGATAGGGAAGTGGGCTCAGATACTTTGGTCATCTGATAAGCCCTTAGAAACGTGATCACGAGAGTGTTCATGGAATTGTGTTTAATGCCTTATTTGTTCTTTGACTATTTGGTTTGTTTTCTTGCTTGTTCCTTGACTATTTGCATCTATTGTATTGCAAGACCCTCAAGCTAGAACTGGCCTTACTACATGAATGTAATTAAAATGGTATAAAAAAAAAAAAGGAAAAGGAAGGGGGGGTGTGATGGGTGTTTCTAGGAAGGGGAAA
>NW_023045684.1:0-73316 GCF_011762505.2 Arvicanthis niloticus | reverse complement strand
TCCTGCTTCCCTGCCCTAAAAGTGCCTGATTCCTACTACAAATTGAATAAACATCATTTGCACAGATTACAACTCTTACACCCATTCACACACTGCATTAGGACCGCTATTTGCATGTTAATCTTGAAACAATGAGGTAACTATTTCTTTGATATAAGTGACTTGGTAAATTGACAAGGATGTGAAACTTGTCTAAAATCTGTGAGGAAAGAGGACAAGTGAGCAAACAAATGAGGGGAGTGTGTGTGTGTGTGTGGTGTGTGTGTGGGTGTGTGTGTGTGTATTCTACTGGGACACAATAAGGAGGAATAATTTTCTCTGTAATTTGCTTCAAAATCTGATTGATTACTTTTGGGACTTCCCCCAGTGCTTACTCAAGTGTGTCCCAGATATCTTAAAATGAGTATCACACAAGGAAGCAAGACGAGTATGTGAATATTCTAACACAATGCCCTGACTGCTGAGTTAGCCAGAGAGATGCACAATAGGTGCACTTATAAACCCCAGATTCTACGAGTCTTCAACCACCTATAGGAGGTGGTGAAGAATACATTATTTTTCACAGAATCTAAAATGGCTAAGGACGGCAGAGAAAAGGATGGAAGCAAATGAAGACAAGAGAAATTACTTACTCAACAAGTGCTTATTCCCTACCAGTTCTATACTATTCCATCATGTCAATTTTTCAAGGTATTATAGGTCATGATGAAATGCTAATTATCCTAAATTAACATATTAAGCCATTTGTATTTCAATTATTCCAAGAATCTTGCTTAAAAGAATGGACTCTTGGCATTTTCACTACTCATTGCCCTCTCTCGCCCCCTCCCTACTCCCATTTAACACCTCATTCACAACCTGCCCATCTCTTACTTGGGAACCAGTTGTATTTTTAAAGCAGTAATGAACAAGGACTTTAGCATCTGCTGCCCTGAGGATGTAGCTATGCACCTTGCCTTCCTCACTTTGAATCGTAAGGCAGCTTGGTGCAGTGACGATCCACTTTCTGGGCTCTGGTTTTATCAACTGAGATGTAAGTTGAGTATACAACTTACAAGAGCAAAGATATGCCATTATACAACTTTATGTCATTGAGCATAATCGGATTAGGTATTTTTGAGAGTCCATAGAGTCTGTTAAAGCTTGTAGATTAATCACATGTTCCCTTGTTGACTTGGCATATATAGGTACACCCGGCTTCAAAGGGTTACATATCCATGTCCAATCAGGAGCTCTTGTTTGGTTTCCCCCTCTCCAAATTTCATGCTTTCTAGTTTCTTAGCCACTGAAGAAAAGTGTTCTTTTCCTAGATTTATCAGTGCATTTAGACTGAAGGAACTTCTATTCTTCTCCCACACCTGGAATTATAGACAAAATAATATAAAATAATGGAGTAGGAAGGTACACTCACTGTTTCTTCAGCCCAGGATAGTCTTTTATATATTGGAATTTTTTTTGTAGGAATAAATAGATTTCTTTTCAAAGCTACATATATGTTTTATTTACTTTCTACTATGTATTTATCTCATTTAATATTAAGGGACATTTTAGTGTAAAAGAAATACATTACTTTAGAAGTATTGTTTATTTAATTCAAATTATTAAAATTTGATTGAGTAATCCTACACTTTGTTAAATCTAGCAATATTATTTTTTTAAAATTTATTTATTCACTTTATATCTGATTGCAATGCCCTCCCTTTGCTTCTTCCATTCCCACCCTCACAAACCCCCATCCCTATAACCATCCCTTCTCCTCAGAAAAGGAGAAGCTCCCATGTAGGTGGCACCCTACTCAGACATTAAGTTGCAGTAAGAGTAGGCGCATCCTCTGCGGCTAAGACCCACAAGGCAGGCAGCCAGGAAAAGGGGATCCAATGGCAGGCAAAGAGTCAGAGACAGGAGTTATTATTATTAGGGGACCCACATAAAGATCAAGCTGCACATCTGCTACAAACGTGTAGGGGGCTAGTCCCTGCATTCTCTTTTGTTAGTTGTTCAGTCTCTGTGAGTGCCTATGGGCTCAGGTTAGTTGACTCTGTAGGTCTTCTTTTGATGTTCGTAAACCATCCCCCCCAACCCCCAGCCAGCTTTTTCAATCCTATCCCCTAGTCTTATAAACACACCAAGCTCTGCCTCATGTTTTGGCTGTAGGTCTCTGTGTCTGTTTTCCATCTGCTGCTGAATGAAGCTTCTCAGAAGACAGTTATGCTAGGCTTCTATATGCAAACATAGAAGAATATTATTAATAGTGTCAGGGGTTGGCTCTCTCCCATGGTATAGGTCTCATGCTAGGCCAGTCACTGGTTGGTCATTCCCTCAATCTCTGCTCCATCTTTATCCCTGCACATCTTGTAGGAAGAACAGATTTTGGGCAAAAAGTTTGTGAGTGGGTTGATGTCCTCCTGCCTCCACTGTAAGTCTCACTTGGCAATAGGATGTTGCCATTTCAGTCTCAATATCCCCAGCTCAATATCCTCAGCTAGAGTCACACTTATAGACTCCCAGGAGCCTCCCCAGTCTCAGTTCTCCAGCTATTCCAAGAGATACCTCCCACCAATTTCAATTCTCTCTCCTAGCCCTCTCCCTTTCCCTACCCCTGATTGGCTTCCTCATACTCCTTGTTATCTCATCTCCCACCCATATCCCTCCCTCCATCCACCTCCAGTGTCTATCGTATTTCCCCTTTTTGAGTGTGATTCAAGCATCCTCCCTTGGCCTCTCCTTGTTACTTAGCCTCTTTGAGTCTGTGGAATGTAACATAATGCATATATTTTATGGCTAATATCCACTTTAAGTGAGTACATACCATGAAATGTCCCTTTGGTTCTGGGTTACCACACTCAGGATGATGTTTTCTAGTTCCATTCATTTGCCTGCAAATTTTATGTCTTTGATTTTAGTTGCTGAATAGTATTTCATTCTGTCAATCTACCATAATTTCTTTATTCATTCTTCAGTTGAGGAACATCTAGTTTGTTTCCAGCTTCTGGGAATTACAAATAAGGCTTCGAAGAACATAATGGAACATTTTGTCCTTTTTTGTATGTTGGAGCATCTTTTAGGTCTATGCCCAGAAGTGGTATAGCTGAGTCTTTGTTTTGTTTTATAACAGGTAAGTTTAATGAGGTATCTTGTTAGGAGTTTAGGTGGAGGGTTATTTACTGTAGCACACAACTTATAAGTGGATCCTTTATAATTAGTTACTTTTCTATTTCTCTGAGAAGATGACATGATCAAGGCAGCTTATATAATGTTTATTGGGAGCTTAATCTTCTAAAGGGTTAAAATCTGTAACTATCATAGTGGAACCATGGTGACAGCAATCAGGTATGATGCTGGGACAGTAGCTGTGAATTTACCCCCATATTTGCAATGCAATGTAGAATGCAGAGAGAGAAAGGAAGGTGGGGGGGCATTGACACCTAATGAAGCCACACCCTTCCTATCCTTTCCAGTTTGATCACCGGACAACCAAATATTCAAACTTATGAATGATAAAGGGTTCATTCTCATTGAAACCATCACTACTGACAAAATGCCAGGAACCATTAATTTCCAGTAGCTCCATAAGGAAACCTGGGTCCTGTATCAACAAGCCCATCTTGTATAAGTCATGTCCCCATGCCCTATGTGAGGGTGTGAGTGCATTGGCCACAGTATTCCTTCCCATATTATCACTCTTCATTTTTCAGCCACCCCCTTTTAATGATGCTCTGTAAGATTGGAACACCTTCTCCTAACAGAAGTTTCACACAGTCCTTCTTGATAAAAGCTCACAGACTTTATCTATTTTTTTATGAACATAACCACAGAGAAGTGGTCCAATTTTATTGCATGGTATTTTTTTCCAAGAAGAAGCTTCACTCTGGCTTCCGTATATCTATTTGCTGTGTCTCCTACCAGGATTTATTTCCCAGGTTCTGCTATGGTTGATATTGATAATATAAAAGCCATCTATTCTTTGAGTTAACCAATTTTCTATAAGACACTAAAACCTCTCTCCCAGATATGACTGCTGTGCATGTCTCTGACAGAGTCTTCTATATAGGCACCATAGTACCAAGAACATACTGGGAAGGAATTCGTGTTTCAAAAGAGGTAAAAGTAATATATTTTTCTCTAAATAGCACAGAAGTATCCTTTTGTTCCCTATGAGTTTTCTAAACTCTAGCTAGGCATGCTTCCCTCTTGTTATGAATAACTCTTTCTTCCCTAAGAAGTATATGTTTGGCAATCTCAGCTCAATTTATTTAAATTTTGTCTAAAACAGAAACTCCTAAAGTAATTTCTTTTCATAAATCAACTTCTCTCTCTCTCTCTCTCTCTCTCTCTCTCTCTCTCTCTCTCTCTCTAAATAATAGAGTCCTTAAGGCCCATTTTTAGTTAATTTTTGGTATGAAATAGATGTAAAGGCTATTTGAATTCCAGCAGTAAACATGGCTTATATCCTGCACGAATTCTGTCATATCCCAGAAGCTAATAAGTAAGAGTCTAATGAGATATTCTATAGCAAAAATACCTAAGGATTATTCTGGCTTTGCTTTTAATTATCACCCCCCTCACAAACACATAATATTAGTTTGTATGAAAAGCTTACTTTTGTCACAAACAAAAGAATCTTGAGGCAAAACTATGCAAATTGATTTTCTGAACTGGGTATGGAGTACATACATGTAAATTCCAGCAATCTGGACAATTATTTTAAGTCTTAAGTCAACCTTATCTGTGTGATGAGGCATAGGTCATGGAAGGCTACAATAGTCAGATTCTGTCTCAAATGTTCCAACAAAAACCAAGCAATAGCACTTGATAAAATGATGGAAATTTTTCTGTGTCTCAGAACAGCACTGACTGTGAGAAAATTAAATATTAATTCTGTTTAATTTTACTTATATGTGAGTGATACAACTTCATTCAGTTAGTGATATCCACATTAAGTAAGACAGATGAATAAGAAAGTAGAAAAGGTACTTTTGATTCCATTAGATGAAGCTTGTAAGCATCCATGAAGGAGTATATAGGTGCATGGATGGATGGATGAATAAATAGATCATAGATAGGTAGATAGATAGATAGATAGATAGATAGATGATTCTATCTAGAAATGGTGTCTAAGAATTATACAAACTTTAAATAAAATTAAAGCACTTGTACACCATAAAATTTCAGATCAAATCAGACAAGAAAGAGAATACTGAAAGAACAGTTGCTAAAGACTGTCAGCAACCTATAGTTCAAACAGTATGTTGTCAGTAAAACAAAGGAAGTGGCTATTTGAATTTAATGTCACTATGGAAAGCATGAAACAATTAAGAGAAACTGTTTCATGAAGTGGGATAATCTGGTCTTCAAGTGTAATGGATAGAAGTAATTGTCTTGGCTGGCAGGCATCTGTCTGATTTCTTAATTTTAATGTCTTAAATACAAAGCATGCAAGCCCTAAACACACTTTTAAATAAACCCAGATTTTTTTCTTCTTTTACTCAGAACGATTAGAATAGAAAGGAATACAGAAAGAGAGACAGATCACATGATGAGAAAGGAGGAGTTCAGATAGAAAACTGAGAAACTCACAAGGGAGTTCAATAGTTTGCTCCTGACCTAATATTTTAAAAGCATTCCCCCAGTAAATAACTTATTTGAATTATTTTAAATTCAAAGTTTTGGGACACACTATTTTGAATTATGAGACACTATGCTATCAGCAAATTGAAAATTGAAATCTGCAGCTCTGATGTTTGCTTCATATATGGGCTTTTCTTCCGATCGTCATTGAAGAGCTATGCTAATTTTTCTTTTTATAAATTCTACCGTGGCTACCCTAATGGTTTTGGATGCTGAGAAGATTAGATGCTTTTCTGTGTGTAGTTCATTATATCCTTGCTAATTTGTATGTGGAAGTGGAGGGCAGGGTGTGACATAGTAGTTAATTAATCCACTCTAATCTCCCTGGCAGTGGAGACATCGGTTCCTCACTAACCTTCAGTGCTCTGGATTGAGAATTCAAAATATCAATAATTGCAGATGATATGATAGTATATACTTAAGTGACCCCAAAAATTCCATGAGAGAACTCCTAAACCTGATAATCAACTTCAGCAAAGTAGCTGGATAAGAAATTAACTCAAACAAATCAGTAGCCTTCTTCTACTCAATGGCTGATAAACAGGCTGAGAAAGAAATTAGGAAAAGGACACCCTTCACAATACTCACATATAATATAAAATATCTTGGTGTGACTCTAACCAAGCAAGTTAAAAAAAAATACATGTATGACAAGAACATCAAGTCTCTGAAGAAAGAAATTGAAGAAGATCTCTGAAGATGGAAAGATCTCCCATACCAATGGATTGGCAGGATTAATACAGTAAAAATGACCATCTTGCCGAAAGCAATCTATAGATTCAAAGCAACCCTCCTCAAAATTCCAATTCAGTTCATAAAGTTAGAAAGACCAATTTGCAAGTTCATTTGGAATAACAAAAAACCCAGGATAGCAAAAACTATTCTCAACAACAAAAGAACTTCTGGGGGAATAACCATCCCTGATCTCAAGCTGTATTACAGAGCAATAGGGATAAAAACTATATGTTGTTGGTACAGAGACAGGCAGGATGATCAATGGAATAGAATTGAAGACCCATAAATAAAGCCACACACCTATGGTCACTTGAACTTTGACAAAGGAACTAAACACATCCACTGGAAAAAAGACAGCATTTTCAACAAATGGTGCTAGTTCAACTGGCAGTTGGCATGTAGAATAATGCACACCAATCTATTCCTATCTCCTTGTACAAAGCTCAAGTACAAGTGGATCAAGGACCTCTACAGAAAACTAGATACACTGAAACTAATAGAAGAGAAAATGGGGAAGAACCTTGAACACATGGGCACAGGGGAAATTTTCCTGAACATAACACCAATGACTTATGCTTAAAGATCAAGAATCAACAAATGGGACCTCATAAAATTGCAAAGCTTCTGTAAGGCACTGTCAATAGGACAAAAATCCATCCAACAGCTTTGGAAAATATTTTTACCAATCCTACATCTGATAGAGGGCTAATATCCCATATATACAAAGAACTCAATAAGTTAGACTCCAGAGAATCAAGTAACCCTATTAAGAATGGGGTACAGAGCTAAACAAAGAATTCTCAACTGAGAAATATCAAATGGCTGAGAAGCATCTATAGAAATGTTCAACATCCTTAGTCATCAGGGAAACGCAAATCAAAACAACCTTGAGATTCCACCTCACACCAGTCAGAATGGCTAAGATCAAAAACTTAGGTGATAGCAGATGCTGGCTAGGATGTGGAGAAAGAGAAACATGCCTCCATTGTTGCTGGGATTGCAAGCTGATACAACCCTTCTGGAAATCAGTCTGGTGGTTTCTCAGAAAATTGGACATAGTATTATCTGAGGACTCAGATATACCACTCCTGAGCATATACCCAAAAGATACTCCAACATATAACACGGGCACATGCTCCTATATGTTCATAGCAGCCTTATTTATAATAGTCAGAAGCTGTAAAGAACCCAGATGTCTTTCATCAGAGGAATGGATACAGAGAATGTGGTACATTTACACAATGGAGTCCTATTCAGCTATTAAAAACAATGAATTCATGAAATTCTTAGGCAAATGGATGGAACTAGAAAATATTATACTGAGTGAGGTGACCCAATCACAAAGGAAAGCATACACTGATAAGTGGATATTATCCCCAAACTCAGAATGCCCAAGATAAAATTCACAAACCACATGAAGCTCAAGAAGGAAGACCAAAGTATGGATGCTTCAGTCCTTCTTAGAAGGGGGAAAAATACTCAAGGGAGGAAATATGGAGACAAAGTATGGAGCAGAGGCTGAAGAAAAGGCCATCCAGAATCTTCCCCACCTGGGATCCATCCCATATACAGTCACCAAAGACAGACACTATTGTGGAAGCCAAGAAGTGCATGCTGACTGGAGCCTGATACGGCTGTCTCCTGAGAGGCTCTGCCAGACCCTGACAAGTACAGAGGCAGGTGCTCGCAGCCAACCATTAGATTGTAATCCCTTTGGAAGAACAACAATATCAACCAACACCTCCAACCCCTGAGCTCCCAGGGACTAAACCTCCAAACCAAAGAGTACACATGTAGGAACCCATGGCTCCAGCCACCTATGCTACAGAGGATGGCCTTGTTGGGCATGAATGGAAGAAGAGGTCCTTGGTCCTGAGAAGACTGGATACGCCAGTATAGGAGAATGTGAGGGCAGGAAGGCAGGAGTGGGAGGGTGGGTGGAAACACCCTCATAGAAAAAGGGAGACGGGGGATGGGATATGGAGTTTGGAGAGGGAGGAAGAAACTGGAAGAGGAGATAACATTTGAAATGTTGCAAGTACTGGAAGAAATGAGTCAGGCTTTATACAGATGCAAGAGGGTAGTGGGTGTGATTATTGCTGGTATAACAGCTTTAATTACATTAATTGGTAGCACCACTACTTCTGCAATTGCCTTGACACAAGAAGTTAAGAGAGCTACTTTTGTTAATAATTTAGCAAAAAATGATACTAATGTGTTGAATATACAAGAGGATTTAGATAGGCATTTGGAACATGGGATTGATGCTCTTTATTCTATTCAAATTATTGGAAGGAGGTTCATAACTTAAGGGTAAGGAGCCATCTCAAGTGTCATGCCAAAAACCATTGGATTCATGTTAGTTCTAAGATTTACAGTGGTAGTCATTACAATTAGGGAAAAGTTTAAAGACACTTGTAGTGTATTTGGCATAATTCTAACACCTGTATGGATGTTTTAACTTTGCCTAGTGAGCTAATGAATTTAGAGAATGCTGCTCTGCTGAGTGTTGATGGGGAAGATACTGCTGATAAAATTACCCATGACCTGAGGACAGTATTTCTATTTAGGTCAATCTTCAAGAATGGCATATATAGCTTGATCATACTAGCCCTTTTTGTCCTAGGAATACTTTTATTCTTGCCCATCATGTTAAAGCTTTTCTTTAACAACATCAATATGTTGGCAGCCACAGTACATGGCTTGAAACTGAAAATGGACCCCCAGACAGAGTTATTAAATTAACAGGCTTGCATAGCTTTGGATAATGCATTTTCCATGACAGTTAAGAAAGGCATTCTTGTCAGAATGACATAAGACAGGCTTTGTCTTATTAATGAAATTAAAAGGGGGGAAAGGCAGAGAGCCTTTGGGGCTGCTTGGCAAGAATCTGACATGGGCCAAGGACAAGGAAGTAGGCTTCAGACAGGAAGTGAACATTAGGCTAGAACAAAAAAGTAATTTCAGACAGGATTCTAAATCTTAGGCTAGAACAAAGAAGTAATTTCAGACAGGATTCTAAAACTTAGGCTAGAACAAAGAAGTAATTTCAGACAGGATTCTAACTTTTAGGCTATAACAAGGAACTAGGCTTCAGAGATGAAAATGACTTTGGGCTAGGATAGGGAAGTGGGCTCAGATACTTTGGTCATCCTGATAAGCCCTTAGAAACAGTGATCACGAGAGTGTTCATGGAATTGTGTTTAATGCCTTATTTGTTCTTTGACTATTTGTGTTTGTTTTCTTGCTTGTTCCTTGACTATTTGCATCTATTGTATTGCAAGACCCTCAAGCTAGAACTGGCCTTACTACATGCATGTAATTAAAATGGTATAAAAACAAAAAGGAAAAGGGGGGGGGTGTGATGGGTGTTCTAGGAAGGGGAAATGGGGAAAGGAGATGACATCTAAAATGTAAATATATAAAATATCCAATAAAAAATAATATCAAGTAAAAATGAAAGACACACACAGAGAGAGCATTCTAGTTTCATATGCCTTAATCAGCTCAATGGCTGGGCCTCTCCCTAACTTCCACATTGCTAATTCCTCCTCTCTAATACTTCTTAATTATTACTTACTAAAATCTATACTCTGTCTTTGCTACACTAGGCCCAACTGTGAGGCCCCCTGGAGATGTTCTTCCTTGCCTCTACATGATTTGTACTCTGTCTTCTACAGCACTCAAGCTCTTCTTTCCCAATCTTCTCCTGCATTCCTTGCCCAGGAATCTAAAAGTTCAGCCTCTGTCTCCCTGCCCAGCCACTGGCCACCAGTAACTTTATTTACCAATCAAAGCCAACTGGGGGCAAGGAAGCTCAGGGTTTTCCCTGTGGGTGCTGCAAGTTCCTATGTAATCTTGGGAATCAAATTAACACAAGTAGCATTAGAATCAATCTACAACAGTGGGTGCTTATAGATGTGTTGCATTGTAAAATGTTGAAGAAACAGGCAGATCAATCAAACCAGTGATTTGATTTGCCTGGTCATTGCTGTTGAGTTTCTTGAGTTGTGATTGAATCACAAGCAAGAGCTAAGGAGAATAAAGTTAGGACTCCATTTATAGTCTATACCCAGTTCTTTAGGTGCTAGTTGATGAGATAGATGTCACTTAGTTTTTGATATTGAAATAAAGAAGAATCATAATATAGGGATACTTGAATAATAATGATAGCCAATATTATATAATCTTTTCCTCCAAAATATTCAATCCTGGGAAGACACTCTTTAAGATTCTGGAAGAAAAAAAAAAGTAGAATCAAAGTAAATAACTCACAAGTCTCAGGAAATCCCTGAAACTTGTAAGATCCACATGACTCCTCTTCAAGGTTATTACATAAGTAATCACTGGAGAGAGGAGACTCTCCAACTTGTCATGCTACCAGTAACTTGTGAAAATATTCTTCAGTAAAACTTTCATGAATCTTTTTCTATGCTGTGGTGAACTTTTCAGCTGTTGTTTTACATTTAAACCAGCACCCCCACCCCCCAGGCTTCTGTAAATAAACCCTCACCTACTATCTAGTAGGAAATCCTGATAAACTTAGTGGTTCACTTAACTAGTTTTGGCTGGACAGCTTTCTTTATCATGCTATTACTGCTCTATGGGTGATGTTAAAAAAGTTTATTCACATCACTCTCCAAAAAAATTCACAAAACAACCAGCCCTTCCTTTAGGAAATGGTGTGCTTAAGGATTCTTTCATCTCTAATGTAATTCTTTTTTTTTTTTTAATTAATCAGTTTATCTTTTTTTTATTAGATCTTTTATTTACACTTCAGATGGCATCCCGTATCCCCATTTCCCCCCACCCCCTTTAGGAAACCCATATCCCATGCCCCCTTTTCCTTTTTGCATTTATACATTTTTTTTTTTTAAAGAATGTTAATCATAGGCTCTATAAGTTTGGAATTGTTCAATCAGAGGTGTAACCCACTGACCGACCTAGATATAACAACTATTTTTGACTGGTGGAGATACATGAACATCTGCCTCCCTGTCTCCCCCCTCTTTCTCTCTTTCATCACCTAGCTTCTCCTCTCCTTCTTCTTCTCCTCTTCTTACTCCTTTTCTTCCTCTCAATACTCCTCCTACCTTAGCTCCTCCTACACATCACCCTTCCTGTTAAAATGAAACTTTTCCCTCAAAATACAATTAGAGCACAATTATGCCAATTTGTACCAGTGAGGTACAGGATAGTCCTAATACCCAGTCCATCCTTTTGTTGACTAACCAGCTCCTCTGTCTCTAATGTAATTCTTAAATGAATGAAAATGTAAAACAATAGTCACACAATATATGAGACATTAGGTAGCATAGTATATTTGATATGTTTGTCTTGGTTTAAAAAAGATATAGCGTTTGCTATGTTTATTAATTACTTCTTGAAAATCCTTGAGAAATGTCATTTAAACCCTTTGAGTCTCAGTCAGTTGCTCTTTCATACATAAGGCCAAGCATCACTCCTAAAAGCTTATGCTAGATGTTATGAAGGTAAGATACCCAACATGCACTGCTGGCCTACTTTAGGCACAATGTCAAGGTTAACTTCTTTACGCTTTCTGTCCTCTGACTACTAGCCGTGAGTCCTAAGGAAACTGAATTTTCTCAGACAAACGTATAAGTCATTTTTTTAGTCAGAGCTGTTTCCCAAAATAATGCTTCCATGCTTACCCTAGTGAATCAGACTACAACTTGAAGTAATCTGAAGGTCTCATTTATCAACTTCTTTTTTAGTCAGGAAGCTGGGACTAGCCTAGGCAGCCAGACCATGTTAGGTTTCCTCTAGCTCCTGCTCAATAAAACCAAGATAGAAAAGCAAAGCCAAAGGCACTGTCAACCCCCAAACACAGTTGGGTTCACAAGTCTCCTCAAAGCTCAGGCAGTCAATGAGTTTTTCCAAGCTTTTATAAATACCCATAGTGTTCTGTGCAATGACTCTCCTTTCTTTTCTAGGAGTAAGATCATTTCTGTCTCTTCCAAAACAATGTATACCTCACTGTGTGTCCAAAGTCTATATAATAGCAACTCATCTCTCTCTCTACAGTCTGAGTCCTCCTTTCTGATGTGTTCTGGTTCAGATATCTGTGAGTGCTTTCAAAGTCTTGGTAATGGTGCTCACTCTGATCTAGCAACATCTCTTGTGAGGAATTTTAGTGCTCCAAGATGGGTGATTTGTATACTTAAGACACATCTCCAGTGTATGGATTATTAGTGTTACATCCATTTTATGAGGGAGCAACATTACATTGAAATGTTTGGTTCTCCTTTTTATACACATTTATACACATGGCAAAGGTCTTGATCTAAAGGTCTTGATCTAAAGTTGTTGTCCATATGCTTACAAAAACTTCCATTTGAGTTTGAGTGTCTGCACATTAGACCTTCTAGTTGATAGTATTAGAGTTCATGGTGAAGAAAGGTATAGCTGTTCATTCCTGGATCTCATTCTCATCTCTTCTCATTATGTAGTTGATAATCTCTGGCCTAACCTACAAAAAGACATTGAAACACCTAATTTTAAGTAAAGTTTCTGAATTAAAAAAATACAGCCTTATGCAATATTGACATCATGATTACAGTTAAATGCTATCATTGTGATGTTCCGTGGTAAGGCCCCATTACCATCATGCAAGGGTATACTGAATGCAACTGCACTGTTTACCTTACTTTTTTTTGTAGAAAATTGATTTGGAGCATAAAGCTTAAAGCCATTAATAATACCATGATAGGCATGATAATCAATATCTATTATCAACTTGATAGGATCTATAAACAGTTAGGAGAGAAGTCTTTGAACATGCCTTGGAGAGATTGCATAAAATAAGTTAGGCTATGCACATGCCTGTTTGGAATTATACCTAGATTAGTTTAATTGAGGTAAGAAGAGTCTTACCCTTCTTTGCTGTTTTTAGCATCACTCCTGTGGATTAATTAAAAGGAAGACTAGAAGATGCGCATCTGTATCACCACCCTCTGCTGATAAGCATGGAAGCTTCACTCTTCTAACACCATTTATTCACCAACATGAAGGACCACATCCTCAAACTGTGAAGCTAAGAAAGTACTTCCTCGAGTTGTATTGGACAGGGATTATGTTGCAGCTTTGTAGATAGGAACTAATGAAGGAGGATTTATTGTCTGCCTAACTTTAAAATATCTGCCATTATACCTGTACTTGGGTTTGGAATTAGTGATCCCCATAACATGTGTCTCGTTTCCCTGGATTCTTTAATGAGACTAGTCCTGCTCTTTCTTTGATGAAATTCTTGTGTTGATTAATGAGATACCCTGGTGAAATATGCAACCTTGGGTTTTGTATAAAATAAGCATCTTTTTTGGAGCCATTCTCACATGCCCTGGGAATGCTATTCATTTTTTATAAATGACGGATATAATTTATCATGTTTTGAAGTATATGTGTATACATACTTATGTATGCATATATAAACTCTAGCTAATTAACATGTACAAATGAATCCCTGTTCTCTAAATCTATGACATACAGAATCACATTGGAAAAATATCCCAGGTAAGGTAAGCTATACAAGATTACACAAGAATATATTTTTTTAAAATCGCAGACCCAAGTCATATCCAGGAATTCTAATTCTTGAAATCAAAGGTAATTCTCAGGAATATGAATTTTAATAAGGCCTTCCAGGTATTATGGTTTTAATGTAAAATACTTCCCATACACATTTGTATTTTAACATTGCTCGCCAGACACTTGTGTTGGTTTTGAAGTTGAGAACCTCATTAGTGGAGGTGGGGCACTGGGAGCAGTCCTTTGAAGGTAATAGATGAGTGCTGCCTCTGGCACCATGCCATGCTCATTGCTCTACCCCCATTTAAAGAAGCTGAATTTGCAAGCCCTTCCCCACTGTGATGGACTGAAATACCCTGAAACCATGAGTTAAAATAAACCTCTCCTTCTTTGAGTTGTTTGAAGTGGTTATGTTGTCATAGTGACTAATACAAAAGGCAATTGTTATAGGAAAATAGGCTTTTAAATCTTCATAGGTCTCATACTGGCTACATGACTGTAAATCACGGAAATGATACTTTGGACTAATTGTACAAATGCTAGGTTTTGCGTATCAATGGGAGTTAGTAAAAGTCTTACTTTTAGTGTCTTGTGCTCTAATGTTCTAAAGGCTAATGTTAAGAAACTTCCTTTCACATCTCTGCTTTTATTAAAGAAATGAAATCTATTACTCATCTTCAGTTTTACTTGCATGATGACGTCTCTGAAACAAGAGGTTGCTATGGAGACTACAACTTGTCTTAAGGTGATTGACAGTCTCCAATTACTTATGAGTTAAAACAATAGAGACTAGAGACAAACTGTAGTAAGGTTTCCTGTGTCTTAAAATGTAATGTGAACTTTCAATGACATTGTTAGCAGGTGAAGTCAAAAAAGGTTTCCTTCAATTCCTCTTTCTTTAACTTACTTGCTCAGATCACCTCCCATCTTTTTTTTTTTTTGTGAACTAATAGGATTCAAAAAAACAGTTTGAATATTTACCATTGACTAGTTTCCAGGAAAGATAGTGTTTTCCAAGGTGCCTCATATCCTTGAAAGTCTTAAAGACTGATACAGTATGAACAGCTTAACATAGCATTGTGCTCACTGTAGCCACCCAGCAGCCACAGATGAACTGGGTTCACCTGAAGCGGGGCTGGAAATAAAAAAGAGACAGAGTGGCGAGAGAAGCATGGAGCCAAGGCAAGTTTCTGATCAGGGCTCAAAGTTTAAAATTGAGCACTTTGTTTATATAAGGAAAGCACACAGAACCCATCCTTTGTTTCAGCTGGATCGTGTCACAAAGGAAGCTGATCAGGTAGTCTATTCTTCTAAGTTCCTGTAGGAAGTTGTATGTACAGCCAGGTCATGCAGCCAAAGAAGATGACTTCACTTGGGTCCGTAAGGTCCAGTGGTAAACAAGATCTATTCAGCCTTCTCAAGGCTGAGAAGGACACAGCTCCCCAAACTCATTTTGTTACTGAGCAGAGTAAATTCTTTCTTTCCCAGGTTCCAGAAAACTTGGCCAGAGGACAAGATTCCAAGCATTAGTTTATGAGGATCTCCATACAGTTGTCAAGAATTAATAGCTGAAAAAGTGGAGTTTCATTCACTCATAATCTCAAAACCAGAATTCAAAACTCAAAGTATTAGCAAGGGCAGAATTTTTTAAAGTACTTTAGCACCTGTATTCTTTCTTATACTAACAACTTTCTATTTTCTTCTGTATTTGATGGCACTACTCTGCTTTGATGCTTTTCACATATTGCATATCTCCCAGAACATGTATGCTTCTTTTCTTTGTGATATTGTCTTATTTCAGGGAACATAGTGATCTCTAATTTATGTATTTCTTTCCTGACAACTACATGATTTCATTCTTCTTTATGGCTAAATACAATAACATCTGTAGACATGCACACTTTATTCATTCAGTCACTGATGTGCACCTATGCTGATTCAATAAACTGTCTTTCCTCTACAGTGCAGCAATAAATATGGCTATACAGGAATACCTACATCAAGTTGAATTTGATGATGTAGGGCATACGCCCCAAAGTGTTATAGGCAGGACATATGGTTGCTCTATTTGTAATTGTTCTACAAGCTCCCATACTCATTTACACATCTAAGATGACTTATATTCATACAATCAAAACATGAAGGATCTGATTTACCTGCTTTCTAAAAAAAAAAGAAAATAGGTTGTATTTTCCTTTTGGTTCTGTTTTTTCCTGGTGATAGATATTCTGACTGGAATGAGAAAGACTTTTGATATGGTTTACAATTTTCCTGGTAGTTAAAAAGGTTGAAATTTTCTCCATATTTTGTTGGTCATTTAAAATGGTCTCGACAGTTCATTTACCATTTTATTGGTTGTGTTCTTTGCTGTTTCATTTGAGGAAATAGTAGCCAAACAATGTATTCCATTCTGTGGGAAATCCCTTGGAGCTGTTGATTCTTCTAATGGACAAGAAATTATTAATTTAATGTGCTCTCATTTGTAGTACTTATTGGTATCCCATGAGTTATTGTAGTCCTAGTCAGAAAGTCATTGCTCATGTGTATATCTTGATGTGGTTTTCAATAGTGGTTTCAAAATTTGGAGTCTGACATTAAAGTCTTAAAGTCTTCGATTTTCAATTGATCGTTATGCAGACTGACAGATCTAGTTCCAAACTTCCAATGAAGATGGCTGATTTTCTAATCTCATTTGTTAAAGAATCTGTCTTTTTGTCCATGATCTGATTAAGGCACCTGTGCTAAGAATCATGGCTGCAGTCATCTAGTCTGTAAGATCAAATGTGTATTCCATTGGTCTGCATGTCCGCTTTTGGACCAGCACAATAGTGTTTTTGTTACTGTGTCCATTATATAACTTGAAAGGTTTGAAGATCTGATATTTTCAGTGTTACATTTTTGCTTACGATTTCTTTGTCTATTTTATGTTTCAATATATAATTTTAAGGTTACATTTTTCATTTCTGTGAAGAATGTTATTAGAATTTGGATAGAGTTTCCATTGAGTCTGTAGATCACTTTGGGTAATAAATGTTAGCAGTGTTTATTCTCTCAATGTATAAATATGAGAAACCTTTCCATATTCTACTGGATCCAATTTCTACTTTTAGGGCTTTGTAGTTTTCACTTTGGATGTTTGGCCAGTGCTTGATTTTAGAAGTTTTTTTTTTTTTTTTTTTTAATAATTCATCATTTTTTCCATTTTCTTAACTGAATTAATATATTATTTTCACTTAAGTATAAGTTTATTCATTGCACTTACTTTCATTTCTGTAATTTTCCAGTCATATTCTTTTTCTATTCTTTCTTGAAATATTCTTCCTTAGCTATCCACAAGTACATTTTCTATAACATGAGTCATTTGTTGGTCTTAAGACTTATGAGTTATCTTTTAACAATTAGTAATATACATTTAACACAGATATCTTATTATCACCTTTAGTACTATTTTTGTTCTCATAAAACGGCATGACAGGTTTTTCAGGTATTTTGTTTTTCCTGTCAAATTTAGGCAATTCTGTGGTGACTTAAAATTTGAAATATGTTTTTATGTGTTTTGTTTTTAATATTCAGTTACATGAAACTTCTGATATCCACTTTAGGGGGGGGTATATATAAGGGAATTTAAGACCAAATGTACCAGCAAGACTTGTTGACAAACAAAATTTTTCAAGTTCTAATATCTCCTCTAATCTGAAGGTGTTATAAAATACACCTCAGTATACTTCATAGCTTCTTACTATGTCTTTTTAATCTGTTTATTTATGCCAATATCATTATTTACTAATTAGAGTAGTTTTTAGTATTTTGTGATGCTGGATAGTTCATGTAGGGCTCACTCCTGATAACCAGATATTCTAACATTAACCTACATTCAAAACCAAGTTCACTATTATAGTTGTTTAGTGAATTAGTATATATTTTACCATTTGATGGGAAGCCTTCTAGTCTTGGTTAGTCTTTTAGAATTAATTTTGTTGTCCTTGAAACATTTCTTTTTCACATAAATTTCAGTTTATTACATTCTATTTAATGTATTTTCTAGATGTTACTGTAATTAGAATTAAATTTATGCATGGAGAGGTGGGATGTATATATTTAATAAGAATACATTCATTCTGCTACCTGGATTTATCGCATATATCATTTGATTATTTTATTTTAAGAAATAAAACACAATTTTATTCTCAACCTAGGAATTTGTTCCTTTTGATAAGATCATATGTAGGTATATTTATACTATTATTGTGAGTGACAATTTTAATCTTAAGTAGTACTATTTTATTATTAATGCTAAGAAACAAAATTAAATATCTATGTTGATATTATAACCAGAAAGCATGCTGAACTATATTGTTAAGTCTGTTAATTTGCCTAAATTTTATATTGGTTTTGTTATGCTGAGAATAGTATTATTTTTACATAATGACATTTTTGTCTTTTTCAGTCCTTAGAATGCTTACTTTCTTTATGCTTTTATTTATGTATTAAGTTTAGTTTTCAACACTGAATATCAGGAAAGTATGGCCATATACATCTTTTCCCTGGGTTTAATTATAATTCTATTTTTAAATAATTACAGATGCCATTCGCTGTGGAATATTTGTTAAAATTGTCGCCAAGTGAGGTACATTGTGTAGTATCTGGGTACCCATCTATTTGGCTTCTTTACACCATATTTGACTAAGAAGAACTTAGGTCATACAATGAATATACAATCAATAGTAAAGATGAAGAGCACAAAAAAGCTAGTGTATAATTTTATGGCACACTATAAATGAGGCCTTTCGGTAGAATCTAAGGTTCAATAGAATAGAGACAAATATTCAAGGTCAGACCGCTTTCCTCGGTGCCTGATAGAGTCTTAAGTTTGGCTCCAAGGCTGAATAAACAACTGATGAGCTACTCAGAATTCTCAACCTCATCCTGTAAGCTGTAGCTTGAGCTCTGTGGTCCAGGTATACATTGGTTGGTCTCTTTGACTTCCCTACTCTTGTTTAGAATATGGTATGACTGCATCTGTATAACTTGATGCTGTGACTCCTACTCCTTATTTTATTTCTAGCTGACCATTGACAGTCTAGTCCTACTGATACAGAACTGTACCCTAAGAGAAGTGCATCCATTGTTAGAGGAAGGTGGACCCCACAACTGAAATCACAGGCTCTGGGAAATCTTTTCGCTGTGGCAGATGTGTAGGAAAACAACAATAACACATCAGACAAAACCAACTTTCTTAACATTTAATGTAGGATTTTAATGTTTTGAAGTTCAAGAAGGTATTTCAGCCTCAGTCCTGTGTTCTGAGTTTATTGTTAATAACCTCTGATATATATACAACTGGAACTTTTTACATTCTGTGATGGGAGCTAAGTTCATGGTGCCTTTTTCTAGTTTTGCTGAAACTCAGATAGATAGGTACTTTAAAAACAAAGGCAGAGTACCATACAGATCAGATAATACCAAGATTTTATTTTTTAAATTATTATTAGATATGATTTTGAAACACAGTACTTTGCAGAGCTGAAAACAAAGTTACTGTGGTGGAACTAAATACTGGAGATATTAAATTCACCAAGAGAGCCCTATGCCTGTTCCTAAGACTCACTTGATTCCTAAAGCATTGTACAAGGTCATGGTAAAATCTTTCACTGAGCTATAGACTCATTCATCCATTACATCACTAGTTTAAATGAACTGTTCCTTAATGTTTCCCACTTACCAGTTTCCGTGATAAATAATCCAATTATGAATTCATTAAGCCCTAACATTTTTATTATATATACAATTACTGACAATATATTTTCTTAAAAACAAATTTCATTTAACCTCGAGTTTTTAAAAATGCTTTATAAAAATGGTTATTCATGTCTTAGAATAAATTTTTCTTGATGCCTTCTCATTCTTATTGAAGATACATGCCAGGTAGTTCTTCTAACTATACTCAAAAGAACCAGTTCTAGTAACTGAAAAATAAAACATTTTCAATTCTGGAATCATCTACTTTATTCTCTTTACATGTACACTCAACCTATACAACAAAATAATTCTTTTCATTGTAAGGTATTGACACAGAGGTTTGTTGTTGTGGTTGTGGTGGTGGTGATAGTGATGATAATGGTTGTGGTGATAAAGGTGGTGGTGGTGGTGGCAGTGGTGATTTTGAATAATGTGAAACAATATGTACATTATTATGGTGACATTATTTTGTTAGATCTGGGAAGATTTACAATTATATATGAAGAGTTTCTTGAATCTTACGTGCCTATTTTACACTTGACTGTAATGCTGTTAATATTTTAACAGCTATGGTTAAATACTATAAAAAACCATGTATTTTATATGGTTAACAGTTTCTTAACATTCTCAAGAATATCACAAGATTAATCATGATGCCAATACAGTTTAGCGGAGAGGAGCTTGAAGGAGAGTTACTCAGTGGTTTCTGGATTTGTGTTATTTTTCTACATGAAACAATGAAAAGCTTTCCTGTGAGTCTGCATTTTATTTACTCTACAGTTTCATTTTCACTTGAAGAGAATTAGAAAAGAAAGATTTGCTAGTCATTTTAAAAAATTATTTAATATTTTTAAGATCACATCATAATTATATAATTCCTTCCTTCCCTTTCCTTCCTTCAAACCTTCCCATAAACTCTGATTTGCTCTCTTTCAAATCCATGGTCTCCTTATCCATTAATTGTTTATACCTACATGTATGCATGTGTATATGATATGTATGCATATGTACATATTTATTTCCTATATGCCATAAGTACAACTTGTTTAGTATGTATAAAATTTATATATATATATACATATATATGTATATAATATTATATTTTTCAGGGATGACTGATTGAAATTAGATAAGCAATCAGTATATTCATCCCTGAGGAAGACTATTTTGCCCCTCAATAACTCCTTAGTCACTTGTAGGTGTTTATGTATGGTTGAGTTCTCCTGGGCTTTCCCCAATCCATGTTTTGATGCACTTTTGATATTCATTTTGGTTTTAAAGTCTGGGTTTTGCCTTTTATATTTTCACTAATGTCCGGAAAGCAGCAACAACAGTCCCTTGAAGCATTGTGAAAGTCTCTTCTGCAATTAAGACACAACTTTGTGTTCAAAAACTGTCTGTGTCATTATCATTCATCTTTGGATTATACAGAGTGGTGGATCCCTCAATATAAAGGGGTAACACAGTACAGGCTAAGATACTGAGAAAATGGATCTCATCTGTTTGGTCTCAAAGACAAAGCAGAACAACACATACAATTTTATTTTGGTGGCTCTCCATTCTGACAGAAGAACAAATAAGCAGAATGATTGAAAGGTAGCTAGGTAGCTCAGAAAGGAGCAATGAAAACTCATCAAAATGTTACTGAATTTTTAACTAAATTGGAGATGTTTGCATTTATCTTGTTGTATTGGAATGGTACATCAGTGATTGACATAAATAGTTGCTCACTGTCTTCTCCCTGCATCAATTATCCCATTTGCCAAATAACATGCCACTTTATGGCTTCCATCTGAGATAGGTACTACTTTGGGTGACTGAATATGGGGAAGAGAAAGGACGTGCAAAGAGTCCTTTTCTTCTCTATTGGGATATTCCAACACCAAAACCCTCCTAGTGTGAACATTCTCCAGGCTCACAATTTCCGTGTAAATTATGATGTAATTTCCTTACACTTTCATAAGGGAAATAAAATATCCTATAATATGTTCTTTTGTGTAAATTCAAAATGATTAAATAGAGAGATAATTTTGGACAATAGCTTTTGTGAAAAAAATTTGACCCCTTGAAAAGTGGCAACTTAATAGTTGTGGTGACTTGCAGACTCAGTGACTATGGGTAATTCAAAGAATGAATTAGGCCTAAGACTTCCCAAGGAAATATAAAGAATACGTGAAAGGAAAAAAAAACCCACATTCTTCACATGCATTATTATTTCTTAAAAGCATGAATATATTCATATGTAATGCAAAACTCAAAATATTAGATCAAAGAAGAATATCCAAATAATGTATAATGATTACACTTCAAGCCATGGTATTTAAAGTGTCATATGTTTAATTAGAACAGCAACCTCTGAACAATTGATTTTGTTGTTACAAGAATGTGGTAAGGGGCTGGAGGAAGCAGAGCTGGAGTGAGTGGGGCCAGAGTGAGAGGGAGATGGGAAGGGAAAAAAAAAAGAATGTGGGGGCATGAAAATCAGTAACACTAGATTCTTCTTTGCTAACACCATTCAAATTCTTTTTCTTCATTTTTACCCCATTGGAATACTATGATTTATTGGATGTTGATATGAGTTTTTAATATGAAAAGTATATGAAATCTACCTTATCTAGTGAATGTATAAAATAGGTGTCATCCCAAATCAAGTATATCAGTAATTACCCCAAACCAAATAAGTTCTGTTCTATACTGGGAAGATATTGTCATAATATGCCACTGTGAGTATCATCACTCTGTTGTCTACTGTCAATATTATTATTTTCTGGAAGATGAGTTTTGTCTCTGCCTTTAAAGATTCTGGAGCTGTTTCGTAAATTACTGCAAATCAGAGGAGTACTGAACAAAGGTAAAAAGTCATGGCAACATATGATCTTTTAAAAGTAATTGAAGAAGTTTGTGAGACATGCGAGAGCTAGCTTGTTGCTTGCATAGGGGTTGCTTTCCAAGCTTCAAAGCTAGTAATTAATAATGCATTAATTAATGATACAAATAATTTAAGAATAATTACTATTGCTATTTCTATTTTCTTTTCACTTTGTGGAAAACTAATGCCAAGTCTAGTATTTTCTAACAATGACCATATTCCAAATGAAAAGAGCTAGAAACTCCCCTGGAATGAGGGGTAACTCCTCTGCATTAGGAATCTCATGTATCCTTCTTCCTTGCAGTGTTACCTCAGACTCAGATCACTCACTCTGCTGTAGAGCACCTGCTGCATGCCAGGCACTGGGCTTGTAAATCAAAACCATACCCTACCTCCAGAAACTCACCATAAACATATGTGCTGCCATGCCTGGATACAGAATTCCTTTCTTGTGCTTCATAATTTAATGGCTAAATATAGATAAAACATATTTAATCAATGAACTATTTGGGCCATGAGCCAATACCCACTCATTTGTAAGCACAGATTTTAAGTGTTATTTGTCATATTCCCTGAGGTTCAACAAATTTTAAAAGAGGAATGAATCTCAGGAGCAATTTAGAATAAAGGTGTAGTTGTACCTTAGATGTCAACTTTTTAAAAAACTTAATATGAACTATTCTATCATTAACACATGCTACATTTCAAATTCACTTCACTAATACAATATTTCTTTTTGGGTGAAGAAGATAATCTTTATATTTCTACTAATTTTGTTGTTTCAAGTAAATATGCTAAGCAGTAGCAGTGAAAGAAGAAAACATATTTAATTATACAAACAATCAACATATACAATATTAAGGAAGAGTTCTGAGTAGCCTTTTCCATTTCTAAGAGTTTAATTAAAATGAATGAACTGAAAATTTACTAATAGCTTGATAATTATATTTAAAGCATTTGCTTCCTGAGAAGAGTGGTTATGCCCATATATGAAAAGGGAAGTACAATCAAACAGAAGAAATGTATTAAAATCGATCCATGAGGACTTAACTATAAAAAGAAAACTGGCTGAATTAGAGATTGAGAAGTGTTTCGTGTTAATTAATACTGTTGTACTTCCTATGGAGTTGCAATCTCCTTCAGCTCCTTTAATTTTTCCCTAACTCTTCCATAGGGGTCCCCAGTTGGCTGTAAGTATCTGCATCTGTCTTAGTCAGCTGCTTGTAGAGCCTCTCAGAGGACAGCCATGCTAGACTTCTATCTGCAGCACAACATTGCACCAGTAATAGTGTCAGGGTTTGGTGCCTACACATGAGATGGATCCACAGTTGAGCCAGTCACTGGGTGGCCTTTCTTTCAGTGAATTTTGTAGGTAAATGGATGGAACTAGAAAATATCATCCTGAGTGAGGTAACCCAGACTTAAAAGGACTGATAAGTGGATATTAGCCAAAAGGTACAGAATACCTATGATACAACTAAGACCATAAGAAGCTTAACAAGAAGGAAGGCCCAAGTGTGGATACTACAATTCCACTTAGAAGAGGAAACAAAATAATCACAGGAGACAGAGAGCAGGAGGGACCTAGGTGTGAGAGGAGAGGGGAAGGAGAAAGCACAGCAGAATTGGGTATGGGGAGAGAAAGGAGAGAAGCCCAGAGTGCCAGGAGAATGAATGGAAATATGTAGCAGGGGGTATGGGGGACGAGGTAACCTCTAGAAAGTCCCAGAGACCTGGGATCTAAGAAGTTACTGGGACTCAATGACAATGACATTAGCCAAAATGTCCAACAGTGGGCAGATGGAACCTAAAGAGACCACCTCCAGTAGACAGGCATGGGTCCAGTTAAGACATGAGGCCACCCACTCATGTTCAAAATTGTTTCTGTCAAAGGAAATGCAGGGAAAAATGGAGAACAGACTGAAGGGTTGATACTTTTAAATTATAAGTTTTCATTTGTTAAGCCTTCCCATGGATCATGGAGTCTTTTCTGCCCTATGTGTCCCACATCCTACTGATCACCTAAGATATACATTAAAATATAGTCCTCTGGTAGTTCCTGAAAATAAACATATCTCTACCTTCATTCTGTTTCTAGTTTTTCTGTGACACAGACACTAACTTCAAATATCCCAATTTCCTATTCCTTGACACCCAAGAATATTCCTTATCTGAGGTTGAAAACTCTGCCATAATTTTCTTCATTGAGAGTTTGTCTCCCCATCAGTGAGCTCTAGCTTGTACAGAGACACTATTTTTTTTAAATAATTGTGATTTTCATTTCCTTGCTTATAAACTCTTTGAATAAAGGTAAATTCTTCTCACTGAACATCTCTTTGTCTTTTTCTATTCTTATTAATATATGTTAATTATACAAAATGAACCTCAGTAGGGCATTTCAATATATATCCATTAATACCAGCCAGCATAGGTGTCCTAGATAGTACTCTGTGAGTAAGCTATCTTGATTACCAACTACTATCTTCTGCATGAGCAGATACACTTGATCTGCTAACCTGAGGTAAACCAAAAGAAACACCACACAGACCAGCTCTAACTGTTGTACTAAAGGATCTTATGTCATCTGAATTCTTATCACTTTAATCTGTCAAATTAGAATATGCCACACATAAAAAATAGTGAGCATAAATTCTTTACAGCTCTTTTTGCCACTTTTTCATTTCATCTTACTTATACATAATAAATATATTTTATGGCTTGTTCTGTTAGCATTGCTTTTTGCATATAGGAACATCTATCTTGAAATCATGAGTCACATCCTTTTACTGATCCTCATTAAAAAGACAGCAAAAAAATGAAAGTTCCCCACTGTGTCGGTTACCTGTGCAACCCTTGATTGTGGACTGCATGCTACTAATCTAGAAAAGAACACTGAGACATATACATAATGTTTTCAGCAAATATTTTCATTCTGGTCTTCATTTCATAAGCTAACTTTTCAAGTGATCCTTCCCAACTTTACTTTAATAAGTAAAACCTTTATCAAAACATTAATTTCACCTACAAGGATGTTTAGAGAGATACCTGCCATAAGAAGGACACTTGATGTGACATGGTCTTTTTCTCAGTGTCTTTTTCCCTATGACTACTTATGGTTACAAAGCTTTAACCTAGACTATGTTATTTATACAGGTGATTCAGAATACTTGCTCATGTGGTTCTCTTGTAATTCCATACTTTTAAGGTTTCCTGAAATCAAAGAGGTCTTTTAAAAAAAAAAAAAAGTAAAGCAAGCATCTTTATTATTTATCATACCCTTCTTCCTGTCTGTGAAAACTGTTGGGGGCCGACTTTTAGCAGAAAACGGCTATCAGCTTTGTAGCCATCTTGAGCCATATACCCTGACATGAGATTTAAATTACAATAGCCTACAACAGCTGAGCACACTCCGATAATCTTGGTTTAGATACCTTGAGATTAAAGGTGTGTGAGATTAAAAGTGTGTGACTTAATAGTATACTTAGAAGTATAGAGATCAGAGTTAGAGACAAGACCTAAGGGCATGATTAAAGGTGTAACTTAGAGGCGTGGCTTAGAAGTAAGACATATACAATGCAGAGGCAGACAGTAGCATTCAGACATTAGGGAGACACAGCAGAGAGAAGACATTAGGGAGACTAGAGAGAGAGATTCATACACATCAGACATTAGGTAGAATCTACCCTCATCCTCGCTCTTGCTGAACTCCGACTTGCAGACCGGAGCAGCAGCTTGGGCTGGGATACAGTGGCCGCCTAAACGTGGGTCGGCCCGGGCCTCAACATTTTGCTCAGGCCGAGACATTTTTTAGCCGCCCCAACGTGGGACTAGTGCGGTCCACAACAGAAAACATATCCATGTTACCATGGCTATTATTCTATTCTCATTAAATATTTAAATGACACACCCATTTTGATGTTTTTACAACAGCAATACTTCTAAAGTATATAACATGACCTCATTTTAAATTTTTGACAATTCCATACATATATACAAGTATTATGATCCTACTGACCTCCCATTGTCCTTTCTTAACCCTCTCCTACTTCATCTGATACCAATCTTTCCTCCATTTAGTTTCCTATGTCTTGTAATGCTTTCAGTTTAATTGTTTTATTTTTGTATGTGTATGAGTAAGGATCTAATTTATGTACTGGAACATGAACAACTTACCAGTGTATATTCTACAAAACAAAAGAATTTCTACTTATCCAGCAACCATTAACTGTCTATGGCTCTTCAGGAAGAGAAGGGACTTCATGAGCCTGTACCCTATCTGTCTTAGTTAGAGTTTTATTGCTGGGAACAGACACCATATCCAAGGGAACACTTATAAGCACAACATTTAATTGGGGCTAGCTTACATGTTCAGAGGTTCAGTACATAATCATTAAGGCAGGAGCATGGAAGTATCCAGGCAGGCATGGTTGAGTAGGAAGTGAGAGTTCCACATCTTCATCTGAAGGCTTCTAGCAGAATACTGGCTTCCAGGCAGCTAGGATGAGGGTCTTTTAAGCCGACACCCACAGTAACACATCTATTCCAATAAGGTCATACCACCTAATAGTGTCATTCCCTGGGCCAAACATATACATTCCACTCCCTGGCCCCCATAAGTTTGTTCAATACATGAGTCTATGGGGATATACTTAAACATTGAATAATGCAAAATGCATTTAGTCCAACTACCAACGTCCCCATACTCAATATCCGTCTCAACAATGTTAAACATTCAAAGTTCAAAGTCTCTTCTGAGATTCAGCCAATCACTTAACTGTAATCCCCAATGCAACACAGGATACCAGCTGTGAAAGCTCCAAACTCTGCATCCCCATGTCTGATGTCAAAGCAGTCTTCAGATCTCTAACTCCTTTTTCATCTTTGTTGACTGCAACAAACTTCTTTCTCCTGGGCTGGTGCCACTCCCTGTTAGTAGCTTTCTTTAGCTATCTGCTCCACTGGGGTCTCCAAGGCAAATTCAGTGTTACAGTTTGTTGTTTCAATGTCTGGGATCCACACATGATCTTTTGGACTCCTCCAAAGGGCTGGTTTCATCTCTCTAGCTCTGTTCTCTGTAGTACTCTATGCTCAGGTTGACCCACTCCACACCTCGTACCAACTTCTGTCTTGTAAGGGTTCTCTAAAGTCACAGAACTTATGGAATGTCTCTCTATATTGAGGAAATTTATTGTGATGACTTATAGTCTGTAATTCAACTAACCCAACAATGGTCAGCTGTGAATAGGAAATCCAAGAATCTAGTAGTTGCTCAGTCCCACAAGGCTGGTTGTTTCAGCTGGTCTTCTGTAGAAGTAGGTTCCAACAGATGTGCTAGCAAGTAAGTATAAACAGGAAAAGACAAGTGAATCTTCCTTCTTCCAATGCAAGTCCTTATGCAGGCCTCCAGAAGGTGTGGTCCAGATTAAAATTGTGTACCACCATGCTTGGATCTGGGACTTGCTTTGTCCCAGGCTGACCTTGAACTCAGAGAGCTTCTTGCCTCAATCTCCTGAGATTAAAGACCTGTACTTCCTTGCCTGGGCCTAATGTTTTCATGGCCACTCTGCCTCAAGATCTCCTTGCAAAAATCCAAGTCAGAAACTTTTGTTTTCCAGCCTCAAGTTCTGGATCACAGGTGAGCCGTCCAATTCTGGGTTGTAGTTCATTCCAAATATAGTCAAGTTGACAACCAGAAATAGCCATTACAATCTACCCCTTGTCAACTCCACACAAATAATACCTCATGTTTAAATGAAACAATAACCAGGTCACAATATGCCTAACATAATTTAACCTTTCCTTGTACAGTTGCAAATGCATTTCTAAATGTACAATAATAGGTCAATGTCCCTTGGGAACATTCTTTTAGTATCTCAACTTAAATGCCAATTGATATTAAAGAAATTGGAAGAAAGCACAAATATCTATACAAATGTGTTCTTAACAAAATAAAACAGAAGCATTCATATTATTTATAATCCTCATTTATGCACCTGGTCACATGGTCTTACCTTCCTCTACTACCCATTCTTTGCCAATTAATGCCCTTATTTTAACTGCTGACACATTGTGAGGCTGAGACTTGAATGTTTGCTGTGATTCAGCCAACCTTACAATGAGGACTTCAGTTTGATTTTCTGCAACTTGAGCTCTTTGCTGGAGAGAAGATTCTCTTCAAGGGCACATTTAGAAATCTTTAGATTTGCATATGGAGCCATTCAATTTTATCATACAACTCATTCTTTTCCTTCATTAATTTGTCCAGAGATACTAAGATCAACAAGCCAGCAAAATTATTTTCCTTGTTTTCCTCCAAATTGTAGAAAATTTTGTATACCGGGTTACCTAGTTCATTACCAGTTGCAATTGATAGATCAAGATAATCAAAGGTATTAAGTTCTTTTAGGTTGAAATAAATTCCACTGCAGGCCTTCAAAATTCTCTGAGATCCCAGGACAAAGAGTATCTGGAGAGTTTTCAGTAGTTGAAGTTGATAGTGAATTAAAAGGTGCTGGCAAATTTTTAAGGCAATTCCAGATTTTTAAATGTTTGATTCATCCTCATACTTCTGCTCCTCTAGAGCCACTCCTGGTACCAACTTCTGTCTTAGTCAGGGTTTTTGTGCTATGAACAGACACCATGACCAAGGCAACTCTTATAAGGATAACATTCAATTGAGACTGCTTACAGGTTTAGAGCTTCAGTTCATTATTACCAAGGCAGAAGCATGGCAGCATACAGGAAGGCATGGTGCAGGAGGAGCTGCAAGTTCTGCATCTTCATCTGAAGGCTGCTAGCAGAATACTGGCTTCCAGGCATCTAGGGTGGTGCTCGTAAAACCCACAGCCACAATGACAAACCTATTCCCACAAGGCCACACCTCCTAATAGTGCCACTCCCTGTGCCAAGCATATACAAACCATCACACTATCCAACATGAGATACTGAAGAGTCCAGGGTTGTACCATGTTTGCACAGGGAACTGCAGCTTCTGCATTTCCTGATTGCAACTAGCATGCCATATGCAGGAAACAGGATTACAAAGCACCTTTCTTATATTCTAACTCTTACCTTCTTTCTACCCCCTTTTTCAAGAAGCCCCCTAGTCCTTAAAAAGTGTGATATAAATATTTTGTTTAGGGCTGCCATTGTCATATTTTCTCAGCATGTTGATCAGCTGTGAGTTTACATTAGTCATTACTCCCTCTATAATACAAGCTTCTCTCATGAAGACTGCAAACAACATCCATCTGTGGATATAAGCAAAAACATTTAGCAGGCAGATTGACAACATGAACATTTAGCAAAACAAATACTCCCTCCCCCCCCCCAAAAAAAAAACTTAGGGACTTCTCAGCCATAGGTTTTTTGACCACGTTTGCAAAACCAGGAATCTTTTTTTTCCATGGAGGAGGGGGTCTTCTATCCAATCAGAAAGTAGTTAGTTACCTCACAAGTAGCTGTATCATTATTTCAACAATTGGTATATCTTGCCTGGTAAGTCGATGCTATATGGTGCAGATAACTCCCCATTTTAAATTAGAGATAGCCTGAATGACTTCAGAAAGTATTAAAATTCCCTTATGATATCTTGGCAAGCTCATCCTGACGTGATTCTCCTCCATTTTTTTCTAATATAAGTCTCCTGCCATTATTCCATATTCACACATTCACTTCCTATGAAATTATCTTTTAGTCTCAGAATATACATACATATTACTTGTTTACAAAACTTACTAGACAAGTCTTTTTCCAAGCTTGGAAAACCATTTCTCACTTGACTTGAATGTGTAACTCATTCTAGTTAGAAGAACTGAAACAAAAAGTTAAACCTTGCGTGTATCTATTCTGCTCAGTGTTTTGAAAGAATTCAGTATTAATTATTCATTTATACTAATTATATTCACTTAACATTATTTGTATTTTATAAGTTATATAAAATTAAACTTCCCTAATGTCCTTTAAATAGAATATTAACTGACTAAGTACACATAGGTTGACAAAATAAAAGCTTTCAGGTTTATATTGTTTATCAGAAGCCTTTTTCTGTCACAACTAGTTTTGTCAAACTAAATAGAATTAGCTTGCTAAACTTGTTCATTACATAGCACTGTAGTAGCCACTGGTTAAAGTTGTCTCTGCTTCTCTTCTCTTTCCATTGAAAAGGGGAAGTTTGGTCTTTTCTTAGAAAAGAGAAAATATATTCTCCATCTCCTTATGAAAATTTTCCTAATAAACAGGAGTCTAATCTGGTAAGGCAGTGTTGAGAAATGAATGTACCTGTCTGTCATGGAGCTTTCTCTCTTCAGAGCTGCCCAGTTTCCTGGAGGCCACCATCCCATTGTGTGGCCAGGCCTGCTATGAACATAATTGGGAAGGTGTTTGCATTGTTAGAAACAATTACATTGTATCCAGTTTAGTCAGAGAGAGAGAGAGAGAGAGAGAGAGAGAGAGAGAGAGAGAGAGAGAGAAATATTTGTTTACTTTAAAAAGAAGCATTAGCTGTACTGTTTGGCTACAAATCAAAAGCTGTGTTTTTCAACAAACATTGGACAGTAAAATGATATTTTACTTTAACCTTTTCTCTTCATTATATTAGATTTCATTAATGTCTGAATCTAGACAGAGGGAAAAGACATTGTTAATTAATCCATTCCTGACTCTCAAAGCTCTAATTAAACTTATTACATAAGAAAATATAAAGCACATCTTACAGTATGGAGCATATCCATTCTAAATTAATTCAAGTTATTTTTGTTGGGTGTAATTATTTTTACTTCACAATTTTTAGCAAAATATACTCCAGACATAGTAATAGTACACATTCAATAAAACATTGATAGTATTTTGTAATGGCAATTAGCGTTTTGGACTTGCTGAGCTCAGTACTATGAACAACATTTAAGATAGTAGTGCAATGGTTAATTTAAATATGGATATCTACTTTCATGGAAGAGGTATACTCCATGCACACAGACCTTTTGGACAGGATGATAATAGGTTCATTTCTTTCTAAAAATCAATACTTCTTCTCTAGGACCTACATTTAAAGTTCCATTTACATTTTATATCTTTAGCTTGTCCTTTGTTTGTTTTATTTTATTTTTCCATTGCCCTAAACTTAAGACATATTTCTATTATCAATACCATGTGCATCAAGTGCCTCTGGCAGTTATCACTTTTAAGCAGCCTTTCCCATAATCACCATCAGGAGCAGTAAACTCATAAAAGGTGTCAAAATGATGGATGACTCTCCCCAGCGACCTTTGATGCCTCCAACATGCAGGCTGTGAGGAGATGGGAAATGAGGAATTGCACATAAAGCAATCTGTAGCAAGAATGCAAAGAGTCATACTCACCAAAATCATAGAAGCCTTTTTGTTATAAAAATAGCAAAATAAAAATAAAGCATATGGGGAATACATAGGTCACTTTTAAATAAGCATCAGTCTGGTGCTCCTTTACAGACTCATTATCCTCTGAGGCCACGGTACTACATGAGAAGGAGCACAAATGCAGAAATGAACATCGCCATGGCTGTCTGCTCTGTGAAGGTCATCATGCATAATCTGCACTTAGCATAGTCCCCCAAGAATATAGACCTGTCCTATTGTGCATGTGTGTGTGTGTCTGTGTGTCTGTGTGTGTCTGTGTCTGTGTGTGCATGCGTGCGTGCGTGCCTGTGTGTTTGTGTATTTACCACCTTCTGGTAATTAAGCAATCATCCCAAGGTCACCAGTAGGGAAATGTCAAATACAGGATTCAGTACTAAATAGATCTTTCTCAGACTAGTATGAGGATGTATTTGCAATATCTATAAAAACTCAAGAGAGCATCCAGTCAATTGTCCCTAAATGTGAAATTATAGTTAATGTTGTTATTACCTATGCCTATTTCTGTAGCATGTACATAAAGATGCCCCAAATACCAGGACATGTAGTCATACCATCAGAAAATAGATCAGAAGTACCTATTGTATGTCAGATATCAGTGGTCAAATAGCAAGACATACGTGATTCCTGTATGAATCTATATAACTGATAGCCAACCACTATATATGTATGAGAAAGTCAATCAATCTTTGTATCATGTATTCATGTTTTAAGCAAATAAACTTAAGAATATTAAAACCAAGCATTTCCTGCCCACACAGAAATCTATGACCCTGTGAAAAACTTTCTGTTTCAAATATCTCTGGGAATTACAATGGGTGTTCACTCACATTTTGGAGTAATCTGAATTAGCTTGATGTTGACATCTTATTACATTGTTATCCCTTTCTTCCCAAAGTTGACCAAACACTCATCTCAACAGCTGATACTATTGTTTTTAGCTCACATTATGAAATGTAGTCTCCCAGCAATCTCACAATGTTACTTGAGAAATCAAGGTCTCTTCTTAGGATTTTTATTCTCATTAATTATGCACCTCCTCATCTCTTTATCATGGTATTAGATGAATTTGCTTTTCTCAGGGTTGGTTTCTTAGTCAGGTGACTGAGTGGCCTAACTGGCTTAGCTATTAGTCAGTAGTTTCCTTTCTCTTGACCAAGAGAGAATAGCTTTCCCTCATTGAACCCAAATGCTGACTGTACTGGGACTGAAAGAATATTGCATTACCCTGTCCTAATGGAGCCAGAGGCAAATGTTTCTCCCCTTCAACTCATTTTTCATAGAGACAAGCCATGACCTTAGGGGTGGCCTGAGGAACAGAACCATGTCTCTCTTATTTTTATTTACCTGTCACTTTAGAACTTTCTGCCTTTGAGTGTCCAGCACCAACCTAATGCATTTTCTGAGCCAGATAACATTTTATAGTAAATATTCAATGAATAAATGTTTTGTGTTTAAAGACAAAAGTAGAAAATAAAAAAAATGGAGAAAGGCTTAGAACAGTTACAACTGTGGATGTGGGTTTTGTCTTCAAGTTCTTGTGCATTTCAGTTGCTGAGTAATGTGAAGAAAAGGATTGATCACCTACAACATCATAATAAAAAGATTGGCTTGAGCTGCGACATTGGGAATCTGAAACTTTGTTATGAGTTTAAAGCCCCAAAAGCTGTAGGAATATTTGGAAGGTTGTGACCTGGGCTTGTAATTGTGGTTATCACCATCTTAAGAGTCAGAAGTCAGTCATTGTAAATATTTCATGCATTTTAATGACTTGAGGATGGCTTTTAGAGACTTTCTTCAAAGGGAAGAGAACACTAATTTTAACATGAATTTTAAAGTATCAAAGAAATATCTAATATTGTGATAACTGTGTAATAGCTTCAAATAAACTATGCTCATCTGGTTGCTCCTAATGTCTTCAGCATTAAAGCAGTAATGCATACTGATGTCCCTGCCTGACATTTGAGCCATTGGAGGCTAAATCAAATGATAACTTCCAAATTCTTTCCTGCCCTTCAAGGTTTGAAGTGTAAAATATAAAACTCCAAAATTCCCCTATTAATTTATCTGAACTCCTCCATTTGGCAGTTGATATTTTGCATTTTATATTGTATCATCTCTCCCATTTAACTGTAGGCTATGGAGTAGAGGAAAAAGAAGAAAAAAAAGGGCTTTGCTATTTAGCCCTTGCCTCTATGTCTACCCAATGAACCAACTTTAATAAACTTTAATAAATCAGTTATCCGTATTGCTCATTTATCAGCCTGGACATATGGTACTTCAGGAGAGGATGCAAATATAGTAGATCACATGTGTGACAACAAATCACCATATCTGATTCACAATAGCATTTTAAAGCCTATATTCCCTCTTCCTTTGATCATTAAAAGAAGGTATGGCTTGTTTGGCTTGTTTTTAAGTATTATTGTTAACATTGTGGCTGGGATATACCTGGGTTTGTAATAACTACATGAAATAAAGAAAGAAAAACACTGCTACCTGGAGTCCAAGATTAGTCCAAGTTTAGTACACATATAACTTGCAATTTATGTAAATTAGGATCAGTTTAGTGCATATATAAACTTTATGTAATACTTGTGTACTTCAAGAACTTAACGTATAATTCCATCAAAACATTTGTTTCATGCTTCCTACAGAATATTTAAGTATTATCTAATGATCCATCTCCAATGGTTTAATGGAAAGAAAATGAATTAGAAAAAGCTGAAAGCACCCCTTTTCTCACAGCTTTCTAAATAAATTTAACATATGAATAATTTACTTCGTTCAAGGATCCAAATCTTTGGCTCAGAAGAGCACAGTTTCTGGAAATACAGTATCTTGCTACACCTGGGATGCCAGTTAATTATATAAGCAGAAGGATCACTCAAGTCAAGTGGCAACACACACAGTTCAAATGTTACATTATCCAGGGACTAAGATAGGAATTATTGAGTTGAAGCTATATGCATATTTTAGCATTTCCTTGTAAGTATGTTTATTAGAATTTTAAATAAATTTGATAGTTACAATTTCACTGCTATACCATATATTACTTAAAGTTAAAATATGAGTTTCTGTACTCTCTAGCTATCTTAATCACTGGAAAAATATTGTATGTTAAAGTCTTGAATTTATTTTAATTTAACACTGAAGAAACAGGATCCATATTGTTGTTGGAGATGATGTTCTCTCGGTTTTATTTTTGTGAAATAAACACGATGAAGAAGTAGAGATAACTTCAATATTCAGGGTAATCTCTGAAAAATTACTGTTCTGTTACTTTATTAGAAAAGGCAACTTCATGTAAGAATATTTGAAGACATAATGTAATCACAAACTTTGGATTCTGATTCTGCACTACATTATGGCTAATATGCTAAATTCTATTCATTATGAAGGTGAATATGGTAAGAATTCTGCCTTCAAGCATCTCAGCACTGACAGTATATAAAATACACACTACAAACTAGCATTGTAATGTAATTTAGAATAAATTACTTTAAAATAATCATTATATACTAAAATGTTAGAAGGGATGATTATGCTTACACTAAACAACATTTATGTCCAGTCAGTCAAACCCAACTATTGTAGCTGAGGGGGAAAAACTGGGGAATTTGAATGCTGTTCTTTCAGAGTGCATTTTTAGAAGGAAACTCAGAATCTAGTTCTCAGTTCTGTCTTTTAAGGATAATTACAACTGTCTGGGGAGGTAGCTTGATCTAGTTGTAGTGTCTTTTGTAAAAAGGTGAGCATTTGGCAGACATGTTATTGTTTAACATGATGTTCCTGTGCTGACTTTTGAACATATAAAGAACATTTAAAACGCTTGGCTCACATGGTCATTGGCCTTATACCATCTTGGTCTATGAAAGTTGAGGGTAGTAAAATTGTCACAAGGCATATTATTCTGTCTTCTCTCACTTCTCTAAGCTTACTGCATTTAGTGTATCACCACTACCGCCACGGCCATCACAAACATCAGTAGTAGTGGCAGTGGCAGTGGCAGTGGCAGTGGCAGTGGCAGTGGCAGTAGCATATACTTATTGATGATTAGAAGTTTTGCTGACCACAATGAGTTCCGGACACATGAAACATATCATGTTTCCTCCCTTATAATCAAGGGAATAGGGCCTGGCAACTATGAATGAGAACATTCTCAGTGTAGAAACAGGCTCACAGTGTAAACTGAGGATGCCAGGACAACATATTCTCCATTTCAGTGGGTGAAAGAGTACAAAAAGGCAGAAAAGGCCATTGTCCCGTGGTTTCTATTGTGATGAAATGATGTAACCAAAAGCAACTTGAGGAGAAAAGGTATTATATCACTTATACTTTTATGTAACAGTTGATTTTCAAAAGCAATCAAAGCAGGAATTTGAGCAGGGCAGGAGCCTACAGGAGTTGATGTAGAGGCCATGAAGGAATGATGCTTACTGGCTTGCTCTTCATAGCTTGTTCACTATTCTTTCTTTTGACACCCAAGACCAACAGCCCAGTGTGGCACTACCCACAGTGGCCTGGGCCCTCATTCAGTAATTGTTAATTAATAAAATGCACTAAAAGCTTCCCTACACTCTGATTTTTTTTATAAAAAATGTATTATTACTTTTTTATTACTTATTCACTTTGCACTCACTGCTTCCTCTTAGTCACTCCCTCCCACAGTCATCCTTCTAAACTTCTTCCCTTTCTAGTTTGAGTAAGTGGGGACCTTCTGGGTATCCCCTCAACCCTGGTACGCAAGTCTCTGCAAGGGTTGAAGCATCATCTCCCACTGAGGACAGAAAAAGCAGCTCAGCTAGAAGAACATATTCCATGAACAGGCAACAGCTTTTGGGATAGCCCCCAACTACAGTTGTGTGGGACCCCTTCAACATTAAAAAGGAAAGTATGAAAAGTAAGGTTGAGCACAGGTAAATTAAAAATTGTGATTCTGCCTAGGGGTGGTGGGGGTGGGCCATAGCTTTAATCCAAGTGTTCAGGAGGCAGAGGCAGGTGGATTTTTGTGAGTTTAAGGACAGCCTGGTCTACAGAGAGAGTTCCAAGTTCCAGGACAGGCAGAGCTACATGAAGAAACCCTGTTTAGAAAAACCAAACCAAACCAAAAGGAAAAAAATACAGAATGAAAGAACAAAAGAATGAAAGACAGACAGACAGAGAGAGAGAGAGAGAGAGAGAGAGAGAGAGAGAGAGAGAGAGAGAGAGAGATTGTGATTTTGACCCAATACAGATGTATTCAGCTTGGTGTATATGTATACAACATATACAAATTTTTTTTATTCGATATTTTATTTATTTACATTTCAAATGCCATTTCCCTTCCCCATTTTTCCCACCCATTATTCCCCTAGCCCATCCCTCCTCCTCCTTTTTTGCCTTTATAGTGATTAAATTATATGCAAGTATTAAGGTCAGAAATGGTACACCTTCATCTTCTCCATCACTTCTTTAGGAAGGGTATGACTTTAAGCAGTGTTTATCTCCTCAGCTGAGCCAAACACTAAAGTTCTGATGAAAGAGATTGTTTCCTGACTATATATCTCATAGCATGGACAATAAATTATTCCTGTAAAGAATCTCAGAGATGCAACTCAGGGATATACCTGCTTATTTCTATATCTCTCTCCTATTCACACCTATATAGTGTGCCTATGTCAACATGCTGTTATACACTTCAATTTATAAAAGCACAAAATATTTGGCATAGCTATTTATTTGTTGTATTGGATTTCTTCTAAATTGTGTCTTTTGGATAACTGCTTTAATCAGATCCATGCAATTGGCTTAAAATGACAAATTGGAAGTGGGCAGTTGCCACTTGTTTGTAGGGATTTTCCCCTCTTACTGTAAATAGATTCTTTCCTTATCCAATATATCCTGATTATTGATTTCCCTCCCTCTACTCCTTCCAGTATCTCCCCAGCTCCCCTTCCATCTGGATCTACTCTCTTTCTATCTCTCATTAGAAAAGTACAGTCTTCTAAGATATAACAACCAAATATGACAAAATATTTAAAAATGAAGCAAAAAGTATCATATTGAAGTTAGACAAAGCACTACAAGGAGGAGGCAGTTCCAAGAGCAGAGAGCCTCTCATTCTCAGTCAGGAGTCCAGTAAAATACTAGGCTATTAGCTATATAACATGTATGCAGAGGACCTGGGGCAGACATGTGTAGGCCCTCTGCTGCTTCACTCTATATGAGATCATATGTGCTTGCCTTGGATGATTCAGAGGCCCTTGTTCTCCTGGTGTCTTCCCTCAGCTCTGACTCTTACACTCTTTCTGCTTTCTCTTCCATGAGATTCCATGTGTTCTGAGAGGAGAGATTTGATGATGGAGACCTCCAATTTAGATTCTCTCTCTGAATAATGTCTGTCTGTGAGTCTCTGCAACTGTTCCCAATTACTGCCAGACATGACCTCTTCAATGATAACTGGATAAGGCACTGACCTATGAGTATAAAAGAATATCATTAGGACTAATTCTATTAACACTTTTTTAAAATAGTGTTTGGCTTTACCAAAGATACCTGGGCTATCTAGTCTCTGGTTCTTGGTTACCCAAGCAGAGTCGAGTGTATGTTTCCTTTTATAGAGTGGGACTTAAGTAAACTCAGACATTGTTGGTTGCTCCCACAAGTTCTGCACCACCATCCCCTTAGCATATTGTGCAGTCAGGACAGATTGTAGATCAGATGTTTTATAGATGTGTTAGTGTCCACATTTCTCTTTCTGTAGTCTGCAGAATATCCACTCAAAATAGACTAGAACCTGGGGGGTAATGGATCCATGTAGGCACCAGCTTGACTTCTCAATGTTAAATGAGTTGTGTGGATGTTGTCCTTGACAATGGGGCCCTACCCTCAGTTTGCAGAGAGGAACCCTTTGTTTTAGCAACAGCCTAGTTTGTTTAAAGATTTTCTTGGCCAACAACTCAATTGATTGCAATCCATTCCCAACAGTGCAATTCTTGCCAGGCTACAAAAAAATGGCCAGTTAAGTCTGTATCTCCCACTAGCATGAGTTTATTTCACCAGGGATTTATTTAGGTCTATTTAAATAGTTTATATGATCTTGATGTAACTCTGGAAGTGGTATTTATGTAAAAACTATATACTCCTTTTAGATTTTCTAATTTTATGGAGTACAAGTTTTTAAAGTATGACTTAAAAAGATTCTTTGGCTTTTCTTCGTGGTTGTTGTTATGTTTCCCTTTTTGTTTCTGGTTTTGCTAATTTGGATTTTCTCTCTATGCCTTTCAGTTAGTTTGGATATGGGTTTGTCCTTTGTATCTTGTTGATTTCTCAAAGAACCAGCCCTGTGTTTCTTTGTAGTATTCTCTTTGTTCCTATTTTATTGACTTCAGCACACACTTTGATTATTTCTTGCAGTTTACTTCTCTTTGGTGTGCGTACTTTTTCTTCTATAGCTTTCAAGTGTGATCTTAAATTGCTCCTATAAGATCTCTCCAATTTATCTATATAGACACTTAGAGCTATGAAATTCCCTATATTGTGTCCTATAAGTTTGGGTATTCTATGTACTCATTTTCACTGAATTCTATAAATTTTTTTATTTCATCTTTCAATTATATCCTAACCCATTTTTCATTCAGAAGACACTTTTCAGCATCCATTAAGTCTTTAGCTTTCTGTTACTTTGTTTGTGGTTAATATCCATCTTTAAACCCTGGTGGTCTGATTGGATGCAGGAAGTTATTTAAATTTTGTTGTATTCGTTGAGACTTGCTTTATAACGGAGTATATGGTCAAGTTTGGGCAAAGTTTCATGAGGTTCAGAGAAGAAGGTATATGCTTTTGTGTTTCAGTGAAATATTCAGTAAATATTTCAGCTCAATTTGGTTTGTAATGTCTGTTAAGTCCAATATTTTTCTGTTTGGTCTTTTTTTTCTGGATGACCTGCCCATTGGTGAGAGTGAGATATTGAAGTCTCACACTATCAGTGTATGAAAGTCAATATGTGATTTAAGCTGTAGTGCTATTTTTTTTACAAACTTGGGTGCTCTTGTGCTTGGGAAATAGATGTTAAGAATTGAAATGTCATCTTGGAAGAGTTTTTCTTTCATGCATGTACAGTGTCCTTTCCTATCTTTTTTGATTAGTTTCAGTTTGAGGTTTATTTTGTTTGATACTAAAATGTCCTTACCAGTTTGTTTCCTAGGTCCATTTGCTTGAATATATTTTTGAAGACTTTACCCTAGGGTAATGTCTATCCTTGATGTTGATGTGTGTTTCTGGAATGATATAGAAGGGGGAATCCTAACTTCACATCCATACTGTTAGTTTGTGTCTTTTTACTTAAGAATTGAGACCATTAATATTGTGAGATATAGATTACCAATAACTGTTGAATCCTGTTATTTTGGTGTTTTTGTTGCTACTGCTGCTGGTGGTGGTGTGTGCTTCCCTTCTTTTGGTTTTGCTGGTGTGAAATTATTTATTCCTGTGTTTTCAAGTGTGCAGTTAACTACCTTAGGTTGGAGGGTTCATTTGTTTGTTTGTTTGTTTGTTTGCTGTGTTTTTTTCCAGTACTTTTAGTAAGGCTGAATTTCTGTTTATCATGGAATAGCCTGCTGATGTAAATCTTGACTATTGGCTCACTCTACCTGAGATCCAGTGAGAAGTCTCCTTCAGGACATAAACACAGGAATATGTCTGTGGTTCGGATTAGAGGGGGCAAGTATCTGTCCTCACCCATAGCATTCAACTTTTATTTATCTGCTTCAGTCTTCAATCATTAGAACCTTATACTTGATGCTATTCCATTCACATTGCAATTATCACGATCAACTTGTAAATTCATGTCCCATTTTTCTTATTGAAGCATATAAAACTGTGCTCCCTCTTGAATAAAAGGTACTTATTAAATGGTGAACAACTAAGTACATTATTTTATTTTATGTTATGTTTACTAATAATTTAAAATTATATTTAGTACAAGACCAATTTATATTTATACAAATTTTATACCAATTTGTATAAATATCTACCAATATACACAAATACTTATCTAATCATATAAGTGGAGAGATTGTTTTATAATGACAAGGTTAAAATTAAAAGTGGTTTTTAAAGTATGGTTGAAAGAGGTAGCAAATTTATTTAGGTTTTCAGGAAGAGTCACTACTGAATTAGCTGTTTTTGGTAATTATTTTTGAGTTAAAAGGGAGACCATGAGAATGTAAATACATATATATTAAAAGACAATAATATTTGATAAAAAAGTTAATACATAATAATGTCTAACAAAATTTGGTTGAAAAAAAATGGGATGACCTTAACTGAAATGCCCAACAGTGGGGAGATGGAACCTGAAGGGGCCACCTCCAGTAGATAAACATGGCTCCAGTAGAGGGATGGGGTCACACACATCTCAAAATTTTTTTACCCAGAATTGTTCCTATCTAAAGGAAATGCAGTGACAAAACTGGAGGAGAGACTGAAGGAAAGGCTATCCAGAGACTGCCTCAATTTAGAATCTATCCCATGCACAAGCACCAAACCTGACACTATTGCTGACGCCATGTTGTACTTGCAGACTGAAGCAGCCTGGCAAGGCTGTCCTCTGAGAGGCTCTATCAGCATCTGACTGAGACAGATGCAGATACATACCATCAGCCATTGAGCTAGAGGATCACTATAAAATTGTTGGAAGAGTTGGGGGAAGGACTGAAGGAGTTGAAGAAGACTACAAGCCCATAGGAGGAACAACAGTAGCAAATAACCAGATCTCTCATTATTGCCATCAACTAAGCCAACCAAGGAGCATACATAGGTTGGTCCATGGCCCTTACTAAATATGTTGCAGAGGAATGCTTTGTCTGGCCTCAGTGGGAGGGGCTATGCTTGGTCCTGTGGAGGTTTAATGCCCCAGAGAATGGGGGATGCTAGTGGGATGAGGTGGGAGTGGGTAGGTGGGGAGGGGAGTACCCTCTTAGAGGTGAAGAGGAGGGAGGATAGGGTGAGGGACTCATGGAGGGGGGAAGGGAGAAAACATTTGAAATGTAAATAAATAAAATAAGTCATAAAATGCATTTCATGAACTGAAGTACTGCACTGTGTTAGATATAAGGTTTGGGCTTTTAGGTTTATCCTATTTTAGAAAATGCAAGGCAATACTTATGAAACAAATATCTGATTTACAATTGGCATCTAAAGAGTATTTGTCATCATAGATTAATTGAACGGACTAATGGGCAAAATTAAATTGTTTCTCTTCTTTGAACCCATGTTAGTCACACATACACCCACATACACGTGTACATGAACATGTGCTCACATACTTATATGTACATTAAATGTAATATACTTTCATGGAAGAAATGATTTCGCTGTTATTTTAATCACCAGTATCCACAAGTAGCCAGAATAGTGACTACAACATAGTATTTAGAGGTGTTTATTAAATGCATGTGTGCAGTTCTATAGTATAAATTAAATGTCTACATAAAAATTGAGTAAGTGAATATCTAGTCCCATGAAAATTATAGAATTGACTAGCCTCATATAAAATGTGATCTTTGTGGTTTAAACATACTCACAGCCAAAGGAAACAAACCAGAACACATTAACCTGACTATATTAAAAGGTGCCATCTCTCATCTAGTTGTATCCAAATACATAGTCAGAGAAATGAGCTAAATGATTTTCCCCCTGTGGAGTTGGCTTATACATTCACATTCACTTATAGGAAAATACTTTCACAAATTGAGTTAGACAAATGTTTTTAAATGTAACATCAGAAATGTCAATCAAAAAAAAATATAAAGCGGATTGGGGGCAGATTCCAAGTTTTAGAGCACATACTGTAAAAAGACCAGCATGAAGAATACAATTGCAAATACCCCAAATTCAACAAGAAGAAAAAAAGCCTTTAAGAAATGGGCAGAAACAGTATTAAAGAAAATAGAAAAGCTTAAGACCAGTGTCTTAGTCATTAGGGAAAGATCAAAAAACGAAAGGAGTTATAATGGATTATAGTGTAAATCCTGCAATTGTAGTATAAAGCAAATGTAATAACACATTGCTGACAGAACATGGATGTCCTCAAAATCATGACTGTTGTTAAGAATGCATAATAAAGACATCATGAAAATCAATTTTAGCAATTTTCTTTAAAAATTAATGAAAAAAAAAAACCCATGTCATAATGTAGTAATCTAATTCCTAGGTATTAATTTAGAAAATCCAAACTCATGAGTACTTTTACTGAGTAGTTTTACTTAGCTCCTGTGTGAATATACGCATGTATGTATGTACATATATATGTCTGTGTGTATTTATATATGCATGCATGCATACATGTGGGGCAGTGGACTGTGAGAAGCAGCTGGGTGCTTGGTCGAGCATGAGCTTGGAACCCCGAACCTTATTGGATGGCAGGAGTTCAGCTCTGCTCCCAGGCCCTGGTTCTTTTCATTTAGCTTCAGCCCTCCAACACCCACTCCCACAGAGAGGTCTATGGCCAACAGTCATGAGGAACAGGCCTCAGGCCCTAAAGAGACTTACATAGTATGTAAATAGGTACCTGAAGGCCAGAGGGTGAAGCCAATTAATCATTCTTCCCCAGCCCCTCCCCCTCTCTCCCTCCCTATTTAACTCAGGTCTACTTTGGGTTTGGAGGGGAGGTGCATCCAGATCCATCCACCATCTGCCATAACATTAAAGCCTGTAAAAACCCATGGACTTTCTCATGTCATTGGGGCCGCACCCATGAGGAACCATGTAGCCACAGCAGCCATGCCTAACTTCACCCTGGATGAACCCTCAGCATCTCCCAGCCAACTACCTCTCTCTCTCTCTCTGTCTCTCTCTGTCTCTCTGTCTCTCTGTCTCTCTCTCTCTCTCTCTCTCTCTCTCTCTCTCTCTCTCTGTCTGTCTGTCTCTCTCTCTCTCTCTCTCTCTCTCTCTCTCTCTCTCTCTCTCTCTGTGTGTGTGTGTACAGGCTGATAGCCTGTAGCTTTGTGCATGCCTAGTAGTTGTCTACCAGTAAAGTAGATTGCTAGCTATATCAGCTCCATTATCAGACTCCCTCTCATAAATGAATGCAGGCACAAAATTTAGCATATCCATGCAAAGGAATATTGACCAGCTACACAATGACTTCAATGAATCTTCATACCACTACATAAAGCAGAAGATTTAAATCTCCAAAAGTCAGAGTGTTTGAAGCCTGCTTGTACGACATACTAAAGAAAACAACATGGAATGGATTAGTAGTTGGCCGGGCAGGGTTGAGGCAATAGTGAATATGAATTGGTAGCATAGCAGGTGTGGGGGGGGTTGTAACATTTCTCTGAATTTTGATAATAGTGAACACAAAACTCTGTATATTAAGATCTGAAAACACATACATGTCAAGCTTACCAACCTGAGACTTTAAAATGCAACATACAAAGTTAAAAAGACGTACAGGTATTTTCTACTACAGAACTGTTTTAATATAAGATTGTATGGTTAAGCAAACCCCACACTTACATCTATCTGATAGGGTTGCTAGGGTTTACTTTAGTTTATCTCCTGAAATGCATATTCTGGTATATTTGGCCATCTCAGTGCTTACCAACCCAAGCATTACATGCAGTAAAATTTAATGAGTCTTAGTACTTCTAAGCTCCCCCTTTGCTTCCTATTAGAATTTTAATCCTCATAAACATGTCTTTCTCCCTCAAGTATTTGCAGACATTCTGCTTGCCATTCAGAAATCTTGTTTAGCGCTTTCTCAAAGTCGAAACAAGCCAAGTCAGTTCTCTGTCCCATGCTACACTCTGCTGTGAGCTGCATTCAATAGACAAGTGGCATCCTAATTAATATCCCACTTCCTAACTATCTACCTTAACACGGATTCCACTGAGTCCCTGAAACATCAAGGTCCGAGCTGGCTCTTTGACTTTCTGATGACTGTGAAAGGACAGCATGGTTTCTAGTCGAACACCAACTAGAAAACGCTGGGGATCCCAGGTGATCCTAAAGAACCGCATGCCTTTCACCATGCTCCCAGACTCCAGGCCACAGACCTCCATCGATTGGCGCCTTTCTGGCACATAGAATGACCACTAGCCCCTCCACGGGTAGAGGGCATGACTACAGACCACAGAGCCTCAAGACAGATCTCCATATTAATGAGATACCTAAAGGCCAGAGGGACATAGCCAATTAAACATTCCTCCCAGACCCTACTCCTAGCAAAAGGTATTTAACTTCAGGCCCATCCTGAAAATACCAGGGTATAGTTTCATCCATGTTTTTCCATAACAATAAATATCCTAAGAACATAGACTACTTCTCTTCTTTGAAATCTGCCCATGGAGAACATTGGAGCAGATCTTCATCCACAGAACTGCTATCTAATCTCCTGTAGAACTCTCTGCCTTTGCAGCCATGAGGACCACCTAACCAAGCTGGCAAGCCAAGCCAGCCATGACCCAGCCAAGCGAGTCACTGTGACCAAGAACTCTCATTCCCGCAGGAAGCAGCCAGAGCTCATTCCTTCGTTTCTCCTCTTCAGCTGCGGACTACCAGCCCGTATGCCCCCATTTGGGTCTCGGACATTCCGCGGCTCCTGAGACACCAAGGACCTGAGAACCAACTCGTTTCCGGCTGCCTTTTGGCCCAGGGACCCCCAAGCCAAGAGTTCTAGCTTATGTGGGACCTCAGACTGTGCTTTCCACCCTCTAGCTGAGTCAGGGGCTTTGCATAGCCAGATGTCTGCCAGGCGCTAGCATGGAGTGAACACAGTCAAATTCCCACACCTCTATTCCCATGAGGGGCCCTAGCCACGTAGTGAGACAGAGGTGGAATCCACACATCAACCCAATAGGATCCATGTACACACTACAACACAACAATAACTCAAGGGCCCAGCTATCTCCTACCATCTGCTTTCAGTCTCATTCCTTGACCCTTAAGATTATTCTACTGTATAATTTCATTTAGGTCTGAACCTCAATCTCAATCAAGTATCTGCTTTTCCAAGATTTCCCAGTCTCTGTGTAGATCAATGACTATAGATCATTGCATAAAATGGGTGTTATCAGCTAGTTCTAGGACAAATGCAAAAGCAATCTTTGAATAATTGTTTTCAATAACATCTCTTGATGCACATTAAAAGTGTCCTTGTCATTAAAATGCAATTCAGAAGGATTGGCTGAAGGAGATCCTTCTCTTTGGGTCTGGCCAATCGTCGTCATTCAGAATACTGAGAAGAAATACATTTCGTGTTCTGCAGGTGGGTCCTTAAACTGAATTACACTGAAAGTTGGATTACAGAAGTGGGAAAATTGGAAATCAGATGTTTTGATAAGGATCTAGAGTGGCCATTGATCCTAGGGCCAATTACAGGAGCAGCTGTTGGCTGAGATAAAGAATTCAAAATAAAACTACACTATCTCCTTCACTATGGAAATGAATGAAGAGGAATGTAAGACTAATGATTCTTTTCATAACTGACATGATATAATGTGCCTCTCAACAGCTGTATCACATGCTAAAAAATGTTTAACTTTAGCTTTCAGGACAGTGTCTTGTTTAAGAAGCTAAGTCAAAGACTCTATGAAATCTGAATCCAATTTAGTCTTAGACAGTTGTTCCTAAATTAGCAATTTAAAAGAGTATTTGTGCTTAGCTATCTTCTTGTCAAAATTGCAATAGCAGTAGCTTTGGTCTCATTGGTTAAAAATTATTCAAAACATTGTATTTACATAAAACATTTAAATAGTGCCCTAGGTAAGACAAATGAGCACTAAAGAGCAGTAAAATTTTACAAACATACACACTTAGATGCTTGTGGTCAAATTAGCTTTGGGAAAACTAGAGAACATTAGGTGGTTTATAAAATATTTTACAGAGTCTTGAAATGTTAGAATGCACTATGAATCTGAAAAAAAAGTAAGAAGTCAGTAGAAAGAAGTTGGTAGTGTGCAGTATTCTCAAAATGAATACAGCACATGACATATTTTTCCGAGCATTTCACAAGAGCTACTGATCCTATAGCATCTTCAGCATATCTCTGACCTTCAACCACTGCAAACTCACTTTCTTTATTTCTTTCTATAATATTTTGGGGAGTTTTATCAGTTTTTAATAATTTTGTAAACTTGAAGAATATAGTGCATTTTTTCATTGGGTCATATGATTTTAGTTCATTATCTTAAAATAATAAAAAAATATATATGTGGCATTTTACTGAAGCAAAAATTCTAAAATAATATTTAGCTGTGCTTGACTATAAGGTTGACAGTCAATGTAAGCAGTATTTTTTAGAGCCTCATACAATTTCCCTTTACTTCAATTTCTAATATAATCAAATAAAATTACTGCAATTAGCTTACAAAGGCAGACAATTCCAGTGTCTGGATTTTCAAATGGAAGGCACAATAAATTCCATTCATGTCTTAAAATTATTACTGGAAAGTAAACAACTATGAGCATCACAATGTTTATAGAGTAATTAAAGATGAGAGACAAACCACTTAGGATATCAGGGAATTAGTAGAAAATGAGCAAACACTATACTAAAATTGATTGAAGGGCTTTTCTGAGTTAAGCTGGTGTTGTCTGTGTCTTTCATAGGTATTTGGTTTAACAAGAATGGGGACAAATCTCTGCATCTTCCCACACCACACATTTAAGCACCAAGTCACACACAGACAGGCTCAGTATGGCATGAGGATCTGGCACTGGTGAAAGTATGTAGTGTCTCTCTCACTACCCTAAACTCCTTTCTTTCTTATCTATGTGATGATTGCTTTTCAGATCCCTTTGCAAGCCCATTCTCAATACTTTGATTTTTCCATAGACCCAGTTGTCTTCTTATTTTGGTTTTTCTTAGACCTTAGGCTAAAATACATGGTTCTTCACAAAGAAGAGCTGGGAGAAGTTCAAGACTTCAATGTTTTTGGTCCACATTAGGATAGACAAGACCATATGTTAGCTTATATAGTGAATAATATGGGATGAATCAGTGTGTGTCCCTGTGTGTGTGTTTCTGTGTGTGCGCGGACATGCATATGCTGTGTGCCATTTAATAAAGTGACAAAATTCTCTATTTTATGTAGGCAGTCACAGAATCTATTTGACAATTTTCTTTGGAACCCATGCTCATTTATCCATATGTTCTGGGGTCCTTGTCATATCAGGTGCATCTCACAAAAACACTGCTTATCTATGGGCTTTGCTGTCTGCCAACACTACCGGGTGGTTATAGGACAGGGGACGCATCTGTTGTCATTGTATTTACAAAGAGTTTTTATTGGAATATCTGCCTTGTTTCTCCTGAGATGTTCCCTGGTAAAGAAACAGAATGGATCTACAGGTCTGCTGGTAAACTTCGCCTTCCTAGCTATTTCGCTCATGGAGTGATGATCACAGGTTGCTGAAGTGCTCTGATTTACTCCTTCCCTGCAAGTTTGGAATAATAATATGAAGATTAAATACTTAGAACCTGCTAGGTTTTAGCAGTCTGATCTTTGGTGAATACCTTGGAAAAATAGTAGGTGTCATTGAACTGAAATCTAAATGTCTCCCCTTAGTTTTGGTCCCAGTATCACAAATGTCTGTTTGATAATCGTACTTGAGTATTTAACTGAGATTGTAAAGTCCTGTAGTAGATTGTAGTCCAAATGTGTACTATTCTCTTCTCTTGGCTTCCAACCTTACAATAGGTTCTGCCTCCACTGTTTAGTTCTGCTAGATGCAGAGCCATTTGTGCTATATCTCACCAGACCACCAAGATTTCTTATCTTACATATACCCTGGTACCCAGGAAATGTACATGGCAACTACTCAAATACATTCCATTCTTTCTGATAGTTTTGTCATCCACTATACTACCATCTTTACTTTATCATCTCTAAATTAGATTTTTCCAAAATCACTATTATTTCCTACCCTTCCAGCAGAACTCCTCTACATACGGCATTGTATAGTTGTCCATTGCTTTTAAAATAGACCCCAGTCCTCATTTTAGAATCAGGTCTCCACATCTTTCCGGTACTACTTCTATAAGGAGATCCTTCTGCCTTTCGATTCATTTCTAAGCTCTAGGCTTTCTCCTAGACCACTGAATTATCTATATGCCTCCTGCTTCAGAAGGTGTTGCATAGCGGTTTCCTTTGATATAAAGCAGGCAAGCTTGGAAGGAAGCTCCTTAAGACACAAAGTGCTTAAGAAGAGGGAGATGAAACAACAGGGTATTCTAAGAAGAAGTGAAATATTCTATTCAGCAGGGAAACTCATTGAACTCAGGTTCTAAACAACTCAATACTTTTAGGAAACCCTTACAGCTAACCAGAATCATTAGGTTTCTGCTCTCCATGTGTGTATAACCAGTAACAGTTGCTGAGAGAATCTCCCAGAGGCACCGAGCTGCCTAGAAGAGGCTCAGACTAGCTGAGCCCCATGAAAGAGACATTCACCAACCTGCTCAGTTGCCTTCAGGTTATGTTGTAAACTCCAGTATTTTTAGCTTTTATGAACTGTCACCTATGCTGGGGCAGGCTTTGGTGATACAGTTGTCCTGAATTCTTTCCACATCTGTAAGGAACTACAGTAAAATTCTCCAGTTCACCAGGTAAGACTCTGGTGCCATTCTTGCTTTCTGTCTGGGGTAGATAGCTTTTTTTTTTCTGGACCTGCAGAAAGTGTTATATGACATATATATTCCTTGACATAGTAGAAGGACCTCATTCTTCTGAGTTCAGTAGGAACAACACATTTCTTCTTCAATTATCATTGCATTGACTCCTAAGAGAAATCAAACATTCCAATTAAGCACCTGCCCTCCCCTCAACAATATGTACTACTTAAGTGAATGCATTTTTGTTGTTCAATGGTGGTGGTGGTGGATTCTTTATTTATTCATTTATTAATTTATTTATTTGCCTTTAAAATATCTATAAGACAAAAAAAGGAATGTTATGTTTCAGTCCTGGTAAAAGTAACTGAATGTAAAAAAGCACATTGATATGATTCTGTCAAATGTTCTGACATGGACTGTGAAAATGTGTGTGGATAATATCACTTGCTGTGCAAGCATAAGGACCTGAGTTCAGATCGCCAGGACTCACATAATAAGCTGGGTCTGTGCATGTAACCTCAGCACAGTGCTGTGGAGACTGAGACAGGAGAATTAGTGAAGCTAGCTGTCTGTCTCCATAGACAAAACATGCAAGCTGTGGGTTCAATGAAAGGCCCTGTCTCAAAGGAAAAAGGTAGAGAGCAATAGAAGACACAGACACATGTGCTCATCTCTGAATATACCAAACGTACATTTAAGATACACAGAAAACACGTTTTTTGCAAAGTATACTCTTGGTGAGTTTTCTAGAAAATGTTAAGTCTATGTTACTCAATTAGTTCTGGAGAAAAGTTATGCAAATAGTAGAATCCACCTGGATGGATGGATGATTTCTGTTTAGAATAGTTGGTGTTAGTCACCGTTTGTGAAGTGTGTTAGATACAGTGAGAAGTTAACTGTCAGAGCTCTTTATAACTTAAAACAATGCAACCTCCTTTGCTTGGAAAAGACCAGTGATTTTTTTTTTCTGTCAGTATCACATTGGCCTCGGATCTTGATCTGCCACGTGTGATTTCATCTTCTTAGCATAACCAATGTTTTAAAGGAGCAGAAAGGAAAAGATAGAAGTTTTAGAAATCTGTCTTATACCACTGTGATACTCAATCTGACAATCAACAGTTATTCTAGTTATCATATGTTCATGGTATCTGTAGTCTATAAGGTTTACATTGTCTGGGAGTTCAGTTTGAGCTTCTATCATTTCTTCAGCCACTGATTTCTGTGTGCAGTCAAAAGCTGGATGAAATACAGTAGTGCCTAACACACATAAAAAAAAAAAAAAAAACCACCTCCTGACAGATTTTCCCCTATGGTATTAAAAGTAGTCAATATTTATCTATTAGCTCAGATTCTACATCTTCCTCAGCAGTGTTTCTGCCTAAGAAACTTTGATAAGCAATCTTCTTAAAACAGTGTCCAGCCGGGCGGTGGTGGCACATGCATTTAATCCCAGCACCTGGGAGGCAGAGGCAGGTGGATTTCTGAGTTCGAGGCCAGCCTGGTCTACAGAGTGAGTCCCAGGACAGCCAGGGCTACACAGAGAAACTCTCAAAAAAAAAAAAAAAAAAAAAAAAAAAAAAAGAGAGTGTCCACATACAACTTAAAGGGCATATCTAGAAAATTAATTAGGATTTTTAAAGTGGTAGCTTCAAAAGAACATTCACCATAAATCCATGTTTAAGGTTTTGTTCTTATTTTTTTTTTTTTCTTTTGACAAGAACACGTTAATTTTTGGTTTTTAAAGGCCTGTCACCATTGGGTGACAAAAGTCTTCATTAGATAATCTTTTAAATTTGATTGTCATAATCAGTTTTTGTTTTTATTAGTACCAAATAAAAATGGAGCTTTGATGCCTGAATATATATGGGATGTTATTACTGGTTGACTGAAGCCTGAGCTATGTATCAGTAGTTATACCACTAAAGCAACAACCCTGTCTTGTCTACCCCTGGGAAAATGAGTAAAATTCATTATACACAGATGTGAAACCGTGAAGGAATAAAAATAAGGAAAAAATAATAATAGAAAAAGAACTTTTGGAACCAATGTGATTCTGAATAATTTGTCTTTGCTGAGATACAGACACTTCTCATTTTCCACAACTGAACAGAAACTAAGAATTGTATTTTTGTACTTCATACAGTCTTCTTATGGAATAGTACAACCAGAAATATTAGAGATAGCAGTCATTCCACAACTTACCATGTCTCATTTCTGTAGAAAATCGTTTATATAAAATTTTAGGTAATATTCCAGGAAAACAAACTAAAACAAAACTCATACAACATAACTGTTGGAAAAATGAAAATAAGTTCACATACTTACTTCAAAATGGGGATGATATATTTTGTCTCCTGCCATATTTGATTTATATATTCTAAAGGGAATGTGTTAGCACATATTTGTAATAATATCACTCTCAAAATGGAGGCAGAGACAGATTTCAAGTTCAAATCCAGCCTGGGATATACAGAGAAAATATGTCACAAACTAATAAGGAAAAAAAAGTATTGCATAGTGTATAGTGTATATACATGCATGAAAGCAGCACATGGTGTACTCTAAATTATATGCATGTGTCTTGTTTCATATAACAGCTTAAAAGTGAACATCAGCCTTGTAAAAGGAACAGACAGGATCATTGTCTTAAACAAACTAGGAAATGATAAGATGCCTGCAGTATCCTCTCGTCCAGTATACACTGCTGTGTTTTGGTTCTGTAGACACTGTGTCTAGGTATTTGGAAACAACCATGAAGGACACACATGGATTTATAATCAGAGACCACGTTGGCATTTTCAGTGTACTTGAACTAAAAATTTATCCATTTTTCAGACACTTCACCATGATCTACAGATTCATTTTTCTTAACACCTCTAAGAAATTTGGACTTTCCTCTTATTCCAAAGTGATTTCCCTAGCTGTCTACTTTACAAGGGAGAATTCTACCTGCCATTGCAAATTAAATTCAAGGAGGACAGTGAAATACATGACCAATCATTTATCAGGATGATAAAGTGACACAATTGCTAACTCAGTTCTCAGAACACTCCACAGTTTTCATTAATACCAATGCTTGGGGGATAAAACAGCGAAATGATTGATTAAATCCTTTATTTTCTCTGCATATGTAGACTTTCTCAGCTTCTTAGTGTTTCAGGATGTATTTTGTTTGCTTTCCCTCTCAATCTGTAACCGAATACACTCCTTTGTGAATATTCTGCTGTTGAAAGAGATACTATTTTATATATCTTTCCTTTATATAAAATAAATTATATATACCCATATAAATAATGCTTCTGAGAAATATTAGAAGTTAGGTCTATGATTAGGGATTCTATCTTTTAGGTGAGTCAAGGTTATCATTTTCTGATACGGAACATCCCCTGAAATAAATAATGGTTTATTTCAGTATATAGATTCCTTTTTGTTGTTGTTGTTGTTTGCTTGGTTGGTTGGTTGGTTTTTTGTTTTTCGAGACAGGGTTTCTCTGTGTAGCCCTGGCTGTCCTGGACTCACTCTGTAGACCAGGCTGGCCTCGAACTCAGAAATCCGCCTGCCTCTGCCTCCCAAGTGCTGGGATTAAAGGCGTGTGCCACCACCGCCTGGCTAGTATATAGATTCCTAAGCAAGTTATCCTAATTCCTGATTAGTGATACATCTCCTGAGTAATAGACATTAATACCATTATACTATTGATGAAACAATTTCAATCTGTGTACAGAATCACTACTTCTCTTAATAAAATTATAGTCAAATACGTTAAATTGGTCAATTTTTATAATAAATGTGATATATATCAAGAAAACTTACACTATTCTCCCAAATTTTACACTACTTTGTACCAATTCCATATGCTGGGCTCTCCTCTAAGATGAAAAAATAAATGTCAGAGGTTATTTAAGAAGAAAACCAAAAAGACACATTCTCAGGTAGAAGGGGAATTACAGATTTCCTCTGTAGGCATTTGGGAATATAAAGTTATTGTTATTTTCTACACTTAAAACACAAGACCTATTAGCAAGGTAACTGATCAAACTTCTGTCTTTATGGAGACAGAGAAGACATACATTGTGAATGTTGAGAATATCAGGACTATCAAGCAGTCACAGTGGGTCAGAAGGTGTCAAAACCCAATGAGAATACAAATGGCTCTATGCATAAAGAACTGTACCAGACTTTGAGAACTTAACACAAAGATACCAGCAAATCTGCAACAGAATTTACCCAAACATATTGTGGAGTTCACTTTGATAGACTTACAGAAATTTCTTGAGTCTGAATTCTTTTAGGGTACTTTGTTGCTTTTTTTTTTTTTTTTTTTTTTTGACCTGTGTCTCTTTTTCCTGTCATAGTGTGTAACTGGAAAGAAGAGTTACATATGTTTACAGCTAGAGGCACTTCAAAGTGGGAATTAAAACTTCCTACCTTCATTTTCCCCTGTGCTCAATTTACAGACATGGTCCCACTGTCACAGAATTTTCTTCTTCTTTCTTCTTTTTCTCCTCCTCCTTCTCCTCCTCCTCCTCATCATCCTCTTCTTCCTCCTCCCTCTCCCTCCCTTCTCCCTTCTTCCCCCCCCCTTTCCAGGTGCAAATTTGCCACAGTACACATGGATATCAGAGGACAAAGCTAGCTGTTTGTCATTTTCTTTCATCGTGTTTGGAACAGGAATTTTATTATTGGCTTGCCAAATGCCAGGCTAGCTTGGCCACTTGTGGCCAGTGATTCTTATGTTTCCGCATCTCATCTCACTGTAGAAGGGCTAGGATCACACAAGTGCACTAGCATGTCCAGAAGTGGGTTCTGAGGATTCAACCTGAGAGTCTCATGTTTACAAACTTCCTTCATTAAATCATCTTCCTAGTCCATGTTGTACTTTTGACATAAAATTGGTACTGAAATCCACGAACCTAAATGGCAGGATCTTTACAATTATTTATCTATGAACTCCTAGTTGTTAGCACAGCTCCATATCTATTTCCTGTACTCAGTCACTTACGAATGAATATACTCAGTCGATAAATGAATCCTGCTTATCCTGGCGGCCCTTGTTTCTTTAGCCAGTTCTTAATAATGTGGTCAGCAGTAACAGCAGTAGCAATGCCTCCAAGGTTTTACAAATGCCAAACCCTAGTGACCAGTACAGAGTTAATGAAATATAAATTAAAGGCTTTTAGTGCTCTTCCAAAGATGTTGAGAAGTAACATGTTGAAAGCCAATGCTGACAGATAGCATCCTTATACAGTCATTAGAACAACTTGACTAACTTTCAAGAACATGGTATCTATCACCTTAGACTCACTTCAGAACAATAAATTTAATATATTTATAGGTTTTTGATAGTTTAAAACTTTAATATCATTTGATGTATATAGGCAGGCTGCAAGAGCTAGCAAACAAACTCATTTTTTTTTAAATGTTTTCTTCTTCTCTTGTGATCCACCTCTAATAACTCTACAATTAATAACTTCTCTAGTTAAAAACTCCTAAATGTATATTCCTAAAAGATTTAGATATTTGTTTCTCCTTTTAGTATGATGGCTAACCTTATCCACACCAATCTCCTGTTATCTGATATGAGACGACTGTAGTTAACTTTATTTTTAAATTTCTCCATACACAGCCTATCCCAACTGGCTCACTATGTGTCTGCAAATATCTCATTAAGAAATACTGCATGGTCCAAGTACTTCATTAAGTGCAAGGATTTCTATAAATGCAAGACTCTGTTATTATTAAATATCGTGTGAGTTCCTAAAAGAATATGTGATATTTACATTTGTCTAGCAGCATTTCTAAATCCCTACAATTATTTTATTTTCTTCCACATTTCATTGATTAAAATTACCATAAACCTAACTTTAAATAAGAAATCTGAAAGGTTAACTATTCACAATTAAATTGATTTAGAATAGCCATGGGATCATATATAAACCATATTTAATATAAAAGAAACATAATGTTTTTGTCAACAACCCAATTTTTTTATTTCCTATCCCTGTAAATTAAAATTCGAGTTCAAGCATTGTTCTTTCCCTGTCCTCAACTCCCCAGTTAGATAGATAAGTGACCAGAGGGACCAGATCGTGCCTTAGTGATGTTACATATCCCAAAAAGTTGCTTCCAACCCTGGTGTTCTGACTGTGTGTGTCAGTAAATCAGCAGTCCTCTGTCATGAAAATTTGGGTTTCTTTAAAAACACAGAAATGTCATAGGAATATGTTTTTGTTTTAATCCAAGCCGTGAGATATGGGGCTGCGATAGATTGTCCACAGTTGTGATTATGATTTCCACTATTCATATCTGGCATCAATTTTTCTGAGATGTGATGGCAAGTTATCAACACAGGTCAGGAAAATAAAATATAACTCTGAAAAATAATGTTTAAAAATCTTTGAAAATACAATACTTGGCATCGCGTAACATTTAAATTGATGATGATGATGATGTTGAAGAAGGGAAGAGGAGGAGCAGGAGGAGGAGGAGAAAGAAGAAGGAGGAGGAGGAGAAAGAAGAAGGAGGAGGAGGAGGAGGAAGAGGAGAAAGAAGAAGGAGGAGGAGGTGGAGGAAGAGGAGGAGGAGAAGAAGAGAAGGCAGCAATCATGGGGCTGTTGCATTCTATACTCTAGTCTAAATATTTCTGTCCAATAGATTTTTTATCAGTAGTTCTCCCCCTGCCCTGAAAATACAAATAACCCACTAACTTATACAAATCAGAAATGCTTGGAGTTATATTCTATCTTTGTCGTTGTTTTGCTATATGTTTCTCTGTAGGTTATTTCTCTAAGATACTTCTACAGGTTTAAATAAGTCTGGGCAAATATTGCCTTTAGAAATGCCTAGCATATGATGGACATCCAAATTACATTATTTTTCTTTCTTCATTTCTGTGAAAATGTGGATATATGTCTTTAAGGAGAATACTGTGTTTTATTTAAAGATAATCCAGGTATTTTGCAAAAGAAAAGCTTAGAACATAATAACATATCAACCTTCTTTCTGTAACATTTCTATCACGATGCTTCATGCACTGGTGTGCTAAACAGCACCTGTTTTCTGTTCTCTCTCTCTCTCTCTCTCTCTCTCTCACTCTCTCTCTCTCTCTCTCTCGCTTTCTGATTGCTGCTTCTCACCTGTCTGAGGAGCATAGAGAGGGTTGTGAATTGAAGTGAAACTGAACTCCACCTTGTTCATTTAATATTTCAGTGTTCAGGGCATAGCCATTATCACCTGTTATTTCCTAGTGAGTAACTGTAGAAAGCTTTAATCCCCGCATCCCTTCCTAGAATATTGTATTTGAATAAGTGCAGCAATTCACAGTCAAGTAATTACCCATTTATATTTTATCAACCACCCCTTTGACCTTCTCAACAGCATTAGTGCTCTGGAAGAAATAATTTCCCCTTGCTTTGATGTGTAGTACAAGTTGTCTCAAACAATTTGTCATGAAGGTCTTTTGGCAGCAACAAAGCCAACACCAAAAAAAAAAAAAAAAAAAAAAAAAAAAGGAGCCATATTCCATTATCAAGGTGGAATGACTGTCACACCAGACGAGAAAGTGATTTATATAAATGAAAGAATGCAAGGACCTGCCTTGACCAGATAGGGGAAAAAAACAACACAAAACAAACAACAACAACAAAAAAAACCCAGCAGCTTTCTTGAACAGTCATAAGGAGTTACATTTATTACAGTACTTACATAAAGATGGTTACATTTATTAGCTGTTACAGAAGGAACAAAAACCAAACGTCTCTAATTTTCAGCATTATTTTTAATATAAACTTCAAGGATTCGTTGTCTTTTGAAATAAGCAAAAACATTTCCATTACGTCCTAAATATCTTCTTTTGATCACTATTAGCTTGACTTGGGAATGCACCACAGAAGAAAGAAATTTAGAAAGAAGAGGATACTAAGCTTGGTAATTGGTTCTACTCTGTGAGCAGGTAGCTGACAGCCTCATCTGTAACGGAAGGTGATAGGACTGACTGTGTGATTTCAAATGGACCTTCTAAACTTTAACTGAAATGCAGTAAGGTTTAAAGCAACTCTCTCATTTCTTTGTTTCAACATCAGGATCTGGAAGTTTGTCAACCACTGATCATCATTCTGATACTTCAGAACATGTGAAACCTCACCCTCAGGAGTTTTAAATTATATATCTGTAGCTTTGTCCTAGTTAGGGTTACTATTGCTATGATGAAATACCATGAACAAAGCAACTTGGGGAGTAATGGGTTTATTTTAACTTATACTTCCAAGGTAACAATTCATCACTGAGAAAAGTCTAAACAGGAACTCAAATAGAACAGGAACTATTCAACAAGGCAGAAGTTGATGCAGAGGCATAAAGAAGTGTTGCTTACTAGCATGCTGCTATGGCTTGCTCAGCACAGAAACCAGGGCCTCCAGCCCATATTTGGACCCTACTCAATCAATTGTCAATTAAAAGAATGCCCTACAAGCTGATATTGTAGAAACATTTTCTTCTTTCTTTCTTTCTTTCTTTCTTTCTTTCTTTCTTCCTTCCTTCCTTCCTTCCTTCCTTCCTTTTCTTTCCTTCCTTCCTTCCTTCCTTTCTTTCTTTTTTCTTTCTTTCTATAATTTGTTTTCTTTTATGTTCATTGGTATTTTTCCTGCATGTATGCCTGTGTGGTTATGTCAGAAGCCCTAGAAGTAGAGTTAGAGATAACTGTGAACTACTATGTAGATTCTGGAAATTGAACCTGGGTCTTCAGAAAGAGCAGCCAGTTCTCTTAACTGGTCAACTATCTTTCTTAATGCATCTGTCCTCCTTTTAGATGATTTCAGCTTGTGTCAAGATGACTTAAAGCTAGCCACCACAATTTTTGTTTATGAAAAATCACAAAGATAACAAAGCTAATTAGTTGAAGATAAATGTGTGATTGATAAACTTCTGAGTGAATATAACTCACAACACTGAATCGGAAATGAAAGTGACAGTCCAATGGTCTTGAACATACCAGGAACAGATTACATAGACTTCCCACATAAAATGATAAGAACTCAATATCCTCTTACCACACCCCTCATAGAAGAACAAAATGGCTATGGTGTATGTTTATTAGATTCTGACAAATGAAGAGCAGTTTCTAATTGTCAAGGTTGACACAAGAAAACTTAGTAGGTCTAGTGAAGCATTATATGCAGAGGGATGAAGACCCAAATCTATTAAGTATGGATATCATAGGACAGTTTCTTTGAGATAGTAGAAGCCTTTGATTCCCTTATTGACAGGCTGGGTTTGTTTGTTTGTTTGTTTGTTTTTGTTTTTGTATTTTTACTTTCAAATTGCTTAAGGGGAGGAAGAAAGAAAGGTCCATTTGTCTTGGGCAAAATTAAAATAAGGAAATAATGGCTGTGTATGAGAGTCCATAAATATTGTATGAAAATTTTGTCAAGATAAAGGGACTTATCATTTTACAGACTTGCAGACATTTGAATTGTACAGGAGGAAATGAAGGAGAATGGTACATCTCTCAAAGAACTCCAACGAAGTTCCTAATGGATATGTAAGGAAAGAACTTGAAGTTTCCTCTGTGCATGTGTGTGTGCATGTGTGTGTTTGTGTGTGTGTGTGTGTGTGTGTGCGTGTATGTGTAAGAGAGAGAGAGAGAGGAGGGTATAGAAAGAGAAGGAAATAACATTTTTTAATAATTACAAAACTATTTATGTACAGGAAATATTTATGTACAGGGGAAAAACTATTTATGTACAGGGGAAATAGGACTAAATAAAGGACAAATGTATTTATAGAAAACTGAAAAATATTATAGAAATTTTAACTATAGTATTTGAAATTTAATTAGCAGTCATCACACCTTCTGTGAGTGGGTTCCTTTCATTATCGGAAACTTGATTCTCTTGAAGTAAGGTGAACATTCATACAAACACTGGTAAATTGGGAGACAGCATCTGAGACTTGTTCTGCATTGTTAATATTATCCAGCCCTTCACTAGCTTATTGGCTTTCATTGAGTTCTAATGTAAAGTGTGACCTATAAGGTTCAAAAGTTGTTAATCATTCCTATACCTGTAACAAAGAAACAAATGTGGGTGTTCACAACCACTCAGTGTTTGATGATGTCTAATTAGTAATTCTTCTTGCCTTGTCCTTTTTATGATGAATGCATCTAGGAGAGAAAAAGTTTTTTTTTTCTTAGAAAAAATAGTGAAGTGGGAGAAATAGATTTTAGTCTCCATTCCAGTTACACAATTCTGTTTAAAAATCATTAAACTGTACATTAAAAATATATTTCTATACATTATACATCAATAAGCATGGGCTTTCTGAAGCCTAGGAGTTTAAAAATTAGTATACTGGATATTAAATACACGTACCACCAAGCCAAATGACCTGAATTCTACACTAGGTTTCATACATTTAAATTGATTTTCATGAATTATTTGTAATTATGAAACCAAATGTAAGAATTACCCAAAAGTACATACCAAAATGTGTCTTTATTTTTGTCTCCAACTTCTAAGAACTTGAGTTCTTCAGAGAAAACTCTAGTTCATTAGCGTTTTCTTAGAGAAAGGGTTCCCTATGTAGAATGGCTTATATAAACTATTTCCACACATGTACGTATGTGTGTACATGAAGGGGATACTTTTCAATTCTTTTAGTTTTGTACTTTATACATTTGAGAAGTGATTTCATGAAACTATGTGCAAAGCTTACATTCCTATTAATGGCTGTTAAGCATTTTGTTTTTCTAATACACTAGAAAATATTTTGTGCATTCATTTTTCTTTGGTATTTAATATTTTGTTACAGCCTTTTGTCATTACAGCTCAAAATGATTATACTTAGAGATTATCTAATCTATCTATCTATCTATCTATCATCTATCTACCTTCCTATATCTTTATCTCTCTCTTCTTCCCTCCTATGTTTGTGTGCATGTATAGAGTATATTTCTATCATAGAAATCAATAACTATGTACACATTTAACTTTAGTTTTAACATTACACATTCCTTTTAAGATTTATGCTGTTTAGCCTCTTTGCTTGTGGTTTCCAATATGTTTTCAAAGCTCAAAATGTCATAAATTTGTTCTTCTTTAATGTGGTATGTCAGAAGGTAACATCACTGGCTGGGTATGGTTTTATAAGCATTTTTATAGACAGATGTTAGAAGACCAGGAATTCTAAGTCATCCCCAGATACATATGGAGTTCACACAGAGCATGGGCCACATAAGACTTTGTCTCAAAAACAAATACCATAGCATGAAAATCATGCTTCATTGATGTCAGAAAAGGCCATTCTCTGTCACCTATGTATCTGGACCCATGGATGCCTCCCTGTACACTCCTTTGGTTGTTGGTCTAGTCCCTGGGAGCACTGGGTGTTCTGATGAGGGGAAGTCCTTGGTCCTATGGAGTTTTGATGCTCCAGTGTAGGGGGATGCTCCAGTGTAGGGGTGGAGTGGGAAAGGGTAGGTGGGTGGGTGGGGTAGACCCCTCACAGAGGCAAAGGGGAGGGAGGAGAAATAAGCTGTGGGATGTGGTGGGGAGGGGCTTGTAGACGAGTAATGGGGAAGTGGTATATCATTTGAGATGTAAACAAATGGAATGATTAAATAAATAAATAAATAAATAAAGAGAGAAAAAAGAAAACCATGCTTCATATTTCTTGAATAAAAATTAGTATTGTAGTTTTATGTTTTAGTAAATATGTAGAATTCAAAGAACCAATTAAATAATATTTTAATACTTAACCAAAAAAATTGGACATGTATTCTGTAATGCCTTTTCATGGTTAGTATTTTTCAAATTATGTTTAGGTTGCAACTGCATGTACAAGATCTGAAGATGATCAAGTCAACTAAAATAAAAGCTTGGGTAGAGGAGGCGCTCATAAAGTCATACACCCAGCTGAGGAGCTATTGTCAATTGATGGTTACTAATGGAGGGAGAGTTAGTTCATTTCAGAGATATGGGCCCTAAAAGACTACCCATGCCTCCACATATGGCCCCACACCTATAAAATCAACACTAAGTAGAGTTAACAGATTAAAAAGTATAGCACATAAAATGGGGGATAAGTGGTTGGTAGAAGGGTTGAAGAAAAAAACAGAAAAAAAAAGGAAAAATGGGTAAATTTGATCAAAATGCATTAAGTCCACTTATGGGATTCCCAAACAATAATAATACTCATTTTAAAATATTTACTTTACTAGTTTTATGTGAATGTGTTTCTGTGTTCCTGAGTATGCATATATATGAGACTGTGTATGACTTATGGGATTCTAAAACAAAAAATAATCTTTTCAAAATATATTTTCTTTATTATTTTTTCATATGTGTGAGTGTGTGTGTGTGTGTGTGTAGGGAGGGGTGTGGGGGTATACTTTTGTGTGTTTGTGTTCAGGAGCCTTCAGTGGTTAGAAAGAAAACAACAACAAAAAAGAATCAAGTCCCTGGAACAAGAGTTACAGGCAGTTAGTATATGTATGTTTGAGCAACTCAGATCATCTATAATAGCATTAAGCAGTTTTGACCACTGAGCAATCTCTCTAACATTTCCCAATGCTACTAATTATTTTTAAAGGAAAAAAATAGCATATTTTAATAACATTGTCATCTTGGGCATTTCGTGTAATTTCATTTCATTCAATAAAATGTGTTTCAACATAACAGTGTTAAGACAGAAGTTAAGAAGATGTAATGTGATTAATATAAAGTATAATTATAAAGACATTGAGATTGGGGTGGGGGTGTCTTTCAAGCTTATAATAGGCCCCAATCCTCATTCATGTGCTTGGCAAGAAGGAAATTGAAAGCTGACTGACTGATGTCTCCTATAGATGCCCTTATACAGTTGGAGCATGTAATGAGAGAATCACAGAATTCCCCCCCCCACACACACACACATACACACAGAGACATATGGAAATAGTTTTACAAATGTAGCAACCTAGCATAGCTTACGTCGATATTCCTTAGAAAGAGAAAGGTGGGTAGGGAGGCTTATAATAGGTTAAGCTATTTTCAGGAGTTTTGTGTTAAGGGAATGAATGTCAAACTCTGGAGAATTTTCCAGATCTCTGGTTGTAGTTATTGTAGTTACACAGGCAAACAGCAACTTACAAATATGGCATGACTCATAAATGATTTATCTTAAAAGCATTTCAATAAGCATTGGATAAAGCTGATCTCTGCTGTTACAAGGAAAACACTGCTAATTTTATCTTATAGGGTAAGTCACAAATCAGTCATAAGGCTAGAGTCTAGGAACTTCACCTGCAGCCATTCTCTTCTTTGTCCTAGTTTCAGTGATCTTAATTCAGGAACAGAAAAGCAGTGGCAACTTACTGTGTATTTTATTAGCCCAGACTCTATTGTTTTGCAACAGAACTGGTCATTTGAATCTAAATTCTTGATGCAACTAGAATAAACATATTTTACAATAACTGACTAGGAATGTGATACAGACTTATTAATTTTAATTCTAGAATTCATAGAAAATGGCCTAAATTTTTTGTAGCATTTTGATGTTCATGTAATTGAGTCAAATATTTATTTTTCCTCTTTCCAAACAATGCACCCGAGGTTCAGTATACAAAAATCTTCACGCTGAAAAATATCTTTCGTTCCTGTTATTGGTTTTATCATATATATAGTTTTGGTGTTTGTTTATTTGTTTGTTTGTTTGATTGATTGATTGATTTGTCCAAGACAGAATCTCACTATGTAGGACCAGCTAACCTAGAAATAAAGAAGTAAATAAAACTGGTCTTGAACTGTGGCAGTCTTTTTGCCTGTGACTCCAGGTTATTGGCCATCTGTTAGCAGGTATAACCCACTTTGAGGGCAAGTCTTTCTTCATCAGTTTAACCTGTCTACAAACCCTCACACAGCCATATAACTGAGGTTATTGTAAAGACAGCCAAGTAATTAATCTACTAGAACCATCAGAGAGGGATGGAAAATGACATTATAGATGAAAATACTGGTCTCAAATACAAAGTATCACTCAAGGGCAATTCAAGAAGATTATGTACTGTATTCTACTCTACTCCACTGTATTGTACTCCGCTTTATTGTATTGTAATCAATTAAAAATACAAGGGAATATGAAACTATCTTTGATAGAACACAAAGTACATGTTGATTCTATGGACTGCTTCTCAGATATAGAAAACAGAGATAACACAAAGGAGAGTAAACTGAACTTGAAAAAAGCATAATTGAAATCTAAGTCACGTGTATTTCTGCTCTCCATTGTCTAGCAATGACCAAACAAATATGACTTTGGCATGTATTTTATAAACTATAAGTGATTGCCTAAGAATTATGGACAGCTATATTCTAGTCTCAGTAGTGCATTGCTAAAGTAGAACTGAAATGGTTGATGAATATTTTGTCCATGTCCTTTAAATGATGAAGAATAAATATCCGACAAAGAAATATAGATTGCATATATATTGTGTTAAAATAAGTTTGACAAAAAAAATGATCAAATCTTCATCTATTTTGCTTATTGAAAATTTATTTGTATATTTACAGCATTACATTCCCTGAGTGAGATAGGAACTAAACATCCAATCATGCAATAAGGCACTGTCAATAGAAGATCAGATGTCACTCAAGGATAGCTTGGTGAGCCAATGAGTCTTTTAGGACTATCTGCAGTAATATGGGTGAGTGGTAACTTACAGGAGCTTAGGTGACTCTTGGGCAGCTGCATCCCTGTAAAGGTACACCACAGCATAGGCAGTGATACAAAAATTACACCACTGATTGCTGAGGAGGCAGCTCCATCGAAGAACATCTTCATTCATGAGCTTCCTCAATGAGTTGAGCATCCCGAGTCTTAGGAGTCCCCTCTTCTCTCCAGAAGATGATGTTTTCAATTGAAAAAAAAATGACTATTCAATGTTTTCATTATACCAATTAAAAATATATAGGAGAAATATGGAACTATTTTTGATAGAACATAAAGCATATGTTGAGTCCATTAATATTTTTCAGTGTGTGTGTATGTGTGTGTGTGTGATATGCAGGGTGTTTTGTTATGTCTCATTCTTTCCTGCTCAACATCCCTTCTTCTTCCCTTCCCTTCCCTTCCCTTCCCTTCCCTTCCCTTCCCTTCCCTTCCCTTCCCTTCCCTTCCCTTCTCTCTCTCTCTCTCTCTTTTTGATGTTCATGTAATTGAGTCAAATATTTATTTTTCCTCTTTCCAAACAATGCACCCGAGGTTCAGTATACAAAAATCTTCACGCTGAAAAATATCTTTCGTTCCTGTTATTGGTTTTATCATATATATAGTTTTGGTGTTTGTTTATTTGTTTGTTTGTTTGATTGATTGATTGATTTGTCCAAGACAGAATCTCACTATGTAGGACCAGCTAACCTAGAAATAAAGAAGTAAATAAAACTGGTCTTGAACTGTGGCAGTCTTTTTGCCTGTGACTCCAGGTTATTGGCCATCTGTTAGCAGGTATAACCCACTTTGAGGGCAAGTCTTTCTTCATCAGTTTAACCTGTCTACAAACCCTCACACAGCCATATAACTGAGGTTATTGTAAAGACAGCCAAGTAATTAATCTACTAGAACCATCAGAGAGGGATGGAAAATGACATTATAGATGAAAATACTGGTCTCAAATACAAAGTATCACTCAAGGGCAATTCAAGAAGATTATGTACTGTATTCTACTCTACTCCACTGTATTGTACTCCGCTTTATTGTATTGTAATCAATTAAAAATACAAGGGAATATGAAACTATCTTTGATAGAACACAAAGTACATGTTGATTCTATGGACTGCTTCTCAGATATAGAAAACAGAGATAACACAAAGGAGAGTAAACTGAACTTGAAAAAGGCATAATTGAAATCTAAGTCACGTGTATTTCTGCTCTCCATTGTCTAGCAATGACCAAACAAATATGACTTTGGCATGTATTTTATAAACTATAAGTGATTGCCTAAGAATTATGGACAGCTATATTCTAGTCTCAGTAGTGCATTGCTAAAGTAGAACTGAAATGGTTGATGAATATTTTGTCCATGTCCTTTAAATGATGAAGAATAAATATCCGACAAAGAAATATAGATTGCATATATATTGTGTTAAAATAAGTTTGACAAAAAAAATGATCAAATCTTCATCTATTTTGCTTATTGAAAATTTATTTGTATATTTACAGCATTACATTCCCTGAGTGAGATAGGAACTAAACATCCAATCATGCAATAAGGCACTGTCAATAGAAGATCAGATGTCACTCAAGGATAGCTTGGTGAGCCAATGAGTCTTTTAGGACTATCTGCAGTAATATGGGTGAGTGGTAACTTACAGGAGCTTAGGTGACTCTTGGGCAGCTGCATCCCTGTAAAGGTACACCACAGCATAGGCAGTGATACAAAAATTACACCACTGATTGCTGAGGAGGCAGCTCCATCGAAGAACATCTTCATTCATGAGCTTCCTCAATGAGTTGAGCATCCCGAGTCTTAGGAGTCCCCTCTTCTCTCCAGAAGATGATGTTTTCAATTGAAAAAAAAAATGACTATTCAATGTTTTCATTATACCAATTAAAAATATATAGGAGAAATATGGAACTATTTTTGATAGAACATAAAGCATATGTTGAGTCCATTAATATTTTTCAGTGTGTGTGTATGTGTGTGTGTGTGATATGCAGGGTGTTTTGTTATGTCTCATTCTTTCCTGCTCAACATCCCTTCTTCTTCCCTTCTTCTTCCCTTCCCTTCCCTTCCCTTCCCTTCCCTTCCCTTCCCTTCCCTTCCCTTCCCTTCCCTTCCCTTCCCTTCCCTTCCCTTCTCTCTCTCTCTCTCTCTCTCTCTCTCTCTCTCTCTCTCTCTCTCTCTCTGTGTATGCAATATCTCTTTCTATCTTTCTATACTACTTATATCTCACATCTTACTCCTTCCTGCCCTTACTTCCCTTCCATTATCTCTCTCCCTCTTTCTTTTCTGTCTCTGTATCTGTGTGTGCCCAGCAGATAAATGAATATCAGAGTATAATCTTCAGAGTCAATTCTATACTTCCTATAAACATTTTTGTCTTTCTTCAAAAGCAATATTGAAATTATTATATATGGATTAAGCTGTAGTTCAACAATAGCAGCAACACCAGAAGGACTATATACTCATGAAAATTCAACATCCACATAATGGTTTCTGGGTAAGAAAAGAAATAATGAAAGAAATTAAAGATTTTTCTGGAATTCAGTGAAAATGAAGGTATAACATACCCACATTTGTGGGACACAATAAAAGCAGTGCTAATAGGAAAGTTTATAGACAAGGTACCTCCATAAAGAATTTCAAGGTTCATACCTAAACATAATAAAAACAATATACAGCAAACCAACAGCCAATGTCAAATTAAATGTAGAAATACTTGAGGCAATCCCACCAAAATCAAGGATAAGGATGCCCACTCTCCCTGTATTTATTCAATGTAGTATTCAAAGTTCTAGCTAGAGCAATAAGACAACAAAAGGAGATCAAGGGGATAGAAATTGGCAAAGAAGAAGTCAAGGTATCTTTATTTGCAGATGATATGATAGTATACATAAGCGACTCCAAAAATTCTACCAGAGAACATTTATAGCTAAAAAGCAACTTTAGAAAAGTGGCTAAATATAAAATTAAGTCAAACAAATCAGTATCCTTCCTTTATACAAATTTTAAATGAACTGAGAACGAAATTAAGGAAATAACACCTTTCACAATAGTCACAAATAATATAAAATATATTGGGGTAACTCTAACTGACCAAGTGAAAGCTCTATATGACAAGAACTTCAAGTTTCCCCAAAATGAAATCAAAGAAGAAAATGAAGAGATCTCTCATGCTCATGGATTGGTAGAATCCATTTAACATAGTAAAAATGGCTACTTCAGCAATGCTGATAGCGCATACTTGTGAGGATGTGGAACAAGGGGAACACTCCACCATTGCTGGCGGAAAGGTAAACATGTACAATTACTTTGGAAATAAATTTGGTGGTTTCTCAGAAAACTGTGAATAGTTCTACCTCAAAACCTAGCGATACCACTCCTGGGCATATACCCAAAAGATGCCCCACTATCCTACAAAGACATTTGTTCAACTATGTTCATAGCAGCTTTTTTTCATAATAGCCAGAACCTGGAAACAATATATATGTCCCTCAACTGAAGAATGGATAAACGAAATGTGGTACATCTACACAATGGAATATTATTCAGCTATGAAAAACAAAGGAATCATGAATTTTGTAGGCAAATTAATGGATGTTGAGAATATCACCCAAGTAAGGTAACCTAGTCCCAAATGTACATGCATGGTATGTGCTCACTTATAAATGGATATTAGTAGTAAAATACAGGATACCTATGCTACACTTCACAAGGAAGGCACAAGTGAGGATGCATAAATTTCACTTAGAAGGGGGAGTAAAATAGTCATAAGAGAAGGGAGGGAGGGAAGGAACTGGATGGGAGAGGGGAGAGAGAATTTAGGAGCAAGTGTGGGAAGGGACAGGAGGAATGGCCAGATGGCCATGAGAATCAACTGACAGGGATGTGGAGGTGGTGTCCATCTAAACATGACAGAGTCCTGGAATAAGGAAGGCATTCAAGAATCAATGGGGTGACCTTAACTGTGACTCACTACATTGGGGATATTGGACCAGAAGAGGGCACCTCCTATAGCTAGGCAGGAACCCCAGTGGATCAATAGAAGCATCAACCTACCCACAAAACTTTCAAACAATAATTTATCCTGTCTACAAGAAATGTGGGCATGAGTGAGAGGGCAGAGACTGAGAGAATGGACAAACAATAACTGACCCAACTTGAGATTCATCCTACAGGCAAGCACCAATCCCTAACACTATTAATGACACTCTCCTATGCTTGCAGACAGAAGCATGTTGTCCTGTGGAAGGCTCCACCCACCAACTGACTCAGACAGATATAGACACCCACAGCCAAACAGTAGATGGAGCTTGGAGACTCTTATGGAAGAATAGGAGGAAGGATTGCAGCCCTGAAGGAGATAGGAACTCTACTGGAAAACCAAAAAAATCAACTAATCCTTGGGGCTCCAAGAGTCTGAACCACCAACCAAAGAACGTACACAGGCTGGACCTAGGCCTCTCTGCAGATATATAGCAGATGTGCAGCTTGGTCTTCAGGTTGGTCCCAAATAACAAGCAGAGTCTATCCCAAAATATGTTGTCTGTACTTGGGATATGTTCTTCTAGTTGGGGTGCCTTGTCTGGCCTCAGTGAGAGAGACTTGATGTTCCAGGTTTGGTCAGGGGTAGGGGATAATAATGGGTTCCCCACCTGCTCAGAAGAGAAGGAGAAGAGGATGAGAGAGGAATGTGGAATAGGGTAACCTGGAAAGGGCCAGTGAGTGGAATGTAAAGTGAATAAGTAATAAAAATGAAAAGAAAAAAATCAATAATAATAATAATAATAATAATAACATTAATAAAATAAATAATCAGTAATATTGTGATTATTTTCTTATCTGTATCACAAAGCTTTGTAAAGGATCCATGAAAGAATCAGCATCCTGCTTGTGATGTCAAGCCACTTTTGGGTACAATGTGAGAAGATAAAGGGTTTGGAAGCACATGCCACCTCCATCTGCAACAAAAGACTTTTACTTCCTCATGTTTCTTGGCCACAGTCCAAAGAAACAGCTCTGGTAGCAGCTAAACAAACGAACTCATTCCTCTTGAGGCCGGGGAGGAAGGGAGCTAAGCACCAGTTTGAAGTATTTTTTTTCTTGGGTAACTTAAACTCAGCATATAAAATTTAGTCAAAAATGTCAGAAACAATCGATTGTTTATTTTTACCTCCTGTGTGCCATTTGAGGAGTGGAATCAGGCACTTTATGCATTATCAAAGTGGCACGGTGTACTTGCTCACATTACTGATTTGAGAAACAAGAATTTCTGAAAGAAAATCAATTTCAGACATGGAACAATGCTAAATCTTGCTATAAAGTAACAAATCCTCAAGTAGACACTCGAAACATTGCCTTCTCCACTATGAATGCACATCACACTGCGTTCAGCAGCCAGATGCCTTCACTTACCTCAGATTCCCACCACACCTGCTCATTTCAAAGTCTAAACTAATAATTCATTGATAGGCTTGTATGAGTCTAATACCCATCCATAGAACCACGGGAAGATGCTGTAAGCTAGCATGTACTAAACAGAATCTGTGAAAATGTTTATTTCCATTGATTCATATTAGTTGTGCATATTAATGAGGATTCGAAGTGGCACCTTACTTGTGACATGATTAGATCAATTCAAATCCAACTTTACTTTATTGACCCCATGCCTGCATTTCCTAATTTCTAGTAAACAGTGCTCTACGTGCAAGACATTATTTTCTCACATTACTTCAATGAGAAAGTGCGTGTGTGGTACGTGTATTTCTGTGTCGTCTTTTTTTACTTAGGTTAATATTTTCTGATTCTATTCATTGTGCTGTCAGTGACAGGGTTTTGTTTTTATTTGCAGCTTGACAACACTCCTTTCAATATGGACATTGTGTTAGGTAATAGACTGTATAGAATGGGCTTTTAGCTTGTGTCCCTATCTTAGCTACTTAGAACAATGATATAGCAAACAGGAAAGTTCTTTTTGGAATGCTGATTGAATTTCCATAATGCAAATTTTTAGACGACTTATTACCACAAAAAGTAGTTTTACCACCACTGTGTGATTTTGTCACTATGTTTTTTCTGCATACATTGTCACCTCCAATATCTGGTGACATTCCCATTCAACACTGCCTTGTAACCATAGCCTCCCAGCATCACTGCAAGGTTTTTTTGTATGAATATCTCTGTTAGAGTTTGAATGTGAACTCGTCCAAATATTACCATACACAGGGGATCCAATGCCTCCTCCTGGGGTTTTTGGACGTGACTGGATCTTGAAAGCTCTATCGAATCAATAGATTAATTCATTGATGGATTCCTGGTGTGACGGCATTATTGCAAGGCCATGAAAAGTGGGAGGTGGAGCCTCACTTGAGGAAATGGGTCATTAGGAGTGTTATTTGAGATGGTCATCTTGCCCTTTTTCCAACTGTATCTTCTTTCTCTTCATCCAGCTTCCTGGCAGGCACGATTTCAGTTCTTCTTCTCTGTCATGCCTCCATTGTTGCAAAGGACCGACACCTCTGAAATAGGAACAAATCTTTCCTGTCCTTACACTGATCACATCACGTATTTTGCCTCAACCAAGGGAGGAGTAATTAATAAAAATCTCCCACAATTTTCCTAATTTCTCAAGTCCAATATAGAGTTCAGTCTCCATCGTGTTGTATACGTTACCCTGTGCATACCTAAGAAGGGACTCCACAGCGGAGCTTTTTGCTTGGTGCATTATATAAGATTTAAAGGGTACCTAAAATCTCTTCATCTTAAGCTTTAACTTACGGTGTGCTTAAGTGTGAGAATGGCTGTGAAAGGAAGCTTCTCTGAAACTAGAAATCCAGCTGTTTCTCTTCTAATCTTCAATAGTCTGCTCTTGCAACAGGGAGAAAGTTCAATCTACTTCCAGTATAAACAGAGAAATTACCAGCAAATAAAGATCCAATAAAATATACAAAAGCCTCTCCATGGCTCTGCAATGAGAATGGAGAGCTGTACTGGTTGATTAGAGGTTTTCCTGCTCTACCATTACACGGCTGCTTTATACCCATCAGGAGTTCACTATGTACTCAATTATTTTGAAGCTAAATACACAGTTGTATTCTCTTAAATTTTTTTTCCATTTAAAGTGTAGAAGGTTTACTCTGGCAATAATCTCTATTGTTCATAAAGTTGTTGTCAGAAAATGTGTCATTGGGAAGTAAATATGAAAACTCTAATAAACTTATAAAACATGAATAATTTTATTGTTGGCATGTCTTCATTTCTTAGTACACACAAGATCTTTCTAATGAAGACAAGATGCAAAAAGGAAAGGTGAGGATGAAGTAAGCTTTCCAAAACTCTGTAATAAACCTTCATTGAGTAATATAGCTAGAGTTAGAAGCCCTGTAATTAATGAATACTTGGGTAAGGTTAAGGCAAAGAGCTCCAGAGCAGATGGACTCTCTAACTTATCTGTATGACCAATCTCAGATAGTAAAGAATAGGATCAATTTCCTTATTGTCTCAATTTTAACATTTTTGAGAGATGTTTTACAGGGAGGCCTGATGAATGGACCTTGGAATCTTATTAACCCTCGAAGAAAATAATACCACACATTATCAGGAAAGTGCTTAAAATTAGTTCTCCTAACAAATGAAGCAAGTCAGTTACAAGTATTCACTGTTTAAGTATGTATGTGTACACACACACACACACACACACACACACACACACACACAAACTTATTCTTGAAATAAAAACAGTATATAATCATTGAATAGCAACTTTTTCTGAATTGAAACATTTCATCCTAAAGGAAGAGTTGTGACTCAGGAGACTCTAAAACAATGTTCTTTAAGATTAAAAAAGTAGGCCTTAGGAAGATGAAGATCATACCCGACTGCTCCTGCATAGAACTCTGATTTGGTTTGTAACAATCAAGTCAGACAGCTCACAATCATCTGCCACTCTAGCTCCAGAAGATCAGATACCTTCTTCTGGCCTCTGCAGGTACCTTCATTTATGTGCACACACCCACCTATCCTCACACAAGTAAACATCATTAAATATATTAAAATGTGTCTTTTAACAGAAAGGACACAAGCAGTAAACAACTCACTAGTCTCAGGAAGTCCATGAAAGTTATAAACAGCAAAGACTGCTGAGGAGAGGAGACTCTCCAAGCTACCTACAAGTCATTCAGCAAGCTGTAGAATTTCTTTGCTGGGCTTTTGGTGATATGGCTGCTACTGAATTAACCATATTCCTGTAAGTAACATTTCACCAAAATCTTAAAAGTAGCCCCAATAAATTCATTGATTCACTAAGCTGTACTTTAGTGGCTTTCTTTTGTTTTGTTTCATTTTGGTCTGTTAATGGTTCCCATCTAAGGTGAGTAAATATTCTTCACATCTTACCAGAAATAATATCACACAACACCAATGCAGACTCACACAGTTTGAGGATCAGACATTTTTTTTTTTCTTGTGATCTTTTTCTGTAGGTTTGAGGGTTAGAGGCATGATCCATACAAATTGAGGACATACATCTACTATCACCTCTGAGAAACAAATAAAAACAGAGATCTTGTTTCACATCTAAGAGTAAGTTATCCTCCAAGGAAAGATTACTTTTAATCATCACTTTTTATCATACCCACAACCAAATTCCCTGCTATATAATATGACCTTGAGGTTTAAAATTATCTCATTCACACTCTGTGATAAATAATTTCCTCATATAAATATTTTAAATCAAGATAAAAGATAATGCTGTTTTTTTCATGGCTAATATCCTGAGAAGTAGAACTTACACCGTGTGCTGAAGATGCTCAAAGCCATGAGATAGAGATAGTGATAACTAGAGAACTAGAAAACTGCTGTTAAGTTTCTAAAACCTAAAATACAAAAAAGAATTTCACCCTGAACACATCAAAATGGTTACTCATACACAAGGACCTGTTTTCTCCCCCACCATACAAATGGCAATGATGAAAAGTGTAGCTGAACAGAGAAAAATGGCAAGATGATCGAAGCTCATAAGAACTCTAAGCTTTTGAGCTAAATGTGCTGTTATAAATGAAAATCCCAGAACCTTACTGTCAAATGTTATTAAGACTTCTTTTCCCTCCCAAAGAT